>NW_008581489.1:34323-48662 GCF_000691845.1 Merops nubicus
CTATGTCTTGTCTTGGTGTTGGAGGTGAGAAATGGGATGGTATTTGCAATTCCTGGTCTAACCTGGAGAGGAGTGGCCAGTCAAGAGCTGTACAAAGCATGAGAGAAATGCTGCTCGGAGGTGTGGGCTGCAGCATCCTCTGGGCATTAACTTGTACCCCTGACCCTGCCCATGTGCTGAGCAGTGGCATCATGAGGAAGAGATGCCATTTGAAGAAGGCAGAAAATAAATAAAAAGAGATACTGAATAAACTGCAGTCTATCAAGTGCAGACATCAGAGGGCAAATGCTTTGTGGAAAACTCTTAAGATGCTGCTCTTTTCATTGGCAAGAGATTATAGTACAGTGCCATTGTGACTTACAAACTTTATTCCTGGATCCACATGGACCATAAGTGCTAACTACTTCTTTCTTCTTGACTAGCTGCAGTTTAGTGTTGGTTGCCTGAAGTTCTTAGAAAGTGTATGTAAGTTTTAATTCAGGAAAGACTTGAACTGCTTTGGTGGGAGCACACCACCAGCAAGGCTGGTAGAACTAGACTTGGCTGGAGGAGAACTCCTCCTCTTGCCAAGGCAACCCCTGGCACTGCTGCATCAATAGCTGGCTGGACAGGGGATACCAGAGGAGTCTCTGCAAAATCTGGGGTAAAAAGCCAAACTCTGCTGGCAGAAATCCATGACAAATTGCAAGTGCTCTTATTGCCAAAGATAGGCAGAGGACCACCCAGCTATACTTAAGCTCTCCAGTCTGGGCACTGTTTGTGCTTCTGAAATGTGCTCTTATGGTGGCAACAAACCCGTCAGCCTCCAATGGCTGTGACAAGCTGGGCACATTCTGGCATCCCAGTGGCCATTCTCACCCCCTTTGCTCTTCTGCTCCAATTTTTTTCTGAACTGTGAATGACATGGGTTTCAGAAGTTGACTTCCAGGTTTCCCATTGAGGTCCCACCATTGTCACCCCCACATCTCACAAGGCTGAGTGTGGGTTTTTTTCAATATTTCCTGAAATCCTGTACTCTTAAATCAGATAATTGTATGCTTGTTTCATAATCACGTAACCGAGTCTTCATTCCAGAGTAAATCAAACATGCAGAACAGTAACAGCAAGTAAAGAGGTGCCTTAACACACCCATTAGATGTAGAAATTAGATATTTCAGAGTTGGAAGTTGCTTTTTAATAGGTTCATGTGGTAGTACTAATGAGAGATGTTATCGTGGTCATTAAAAACACACATTCCATACTAATGGAAAAGAAGCGTGAAGAGGTCTCATGTGAACCCACAAGCCAATGCTTACACACAAGTAACAAATAAAGGGAGAAGCAATAAGTATTAAAAAGTCCTAATAACTTAAACAACTGAGTTGTGCATTTCTGGATATGTTGGAGATTTTCCACTGATATTTCCTATGGAAAGAATTTATGAATCAAAGCATAAGAGTTGTCCAGGGAAGATTGGTCCCACATGGATACTGTTGCTGTTTTAACTCATCCAAATCTTCAAAACTATTCACTATGAACAGATTGTATTCGTAAGTACAGGAAGCATTTGCATTTAGTATAGCTAAATTAGCTGAAGCAGAAATTATCACACTCTGTGTAATGTTTAACCAGAAAATAGAATAGTTGTATGATCAGAACGAGACATTTAGAGTGAAGAGATACAGCAAGCCAAAAATCTACATGTTTTAGCATTGTGGAAAACCACCAAGCCTATTTACCCTGCAGGGACCTATCTGGTATACATTAGAGGGAGGAGGTAGGTGACATTTATCATATCTTATTTTAAATAATGCTACCTGGGTATCAGTACATTTCCCTTCTCCCCTTCCTCTTCAAAAACTCCACGATACCACCCTCAGAACAACTTTTGACCCCAGAGTGTGAGGTTGTGAGCAACGTCAACTCTTCTAGAAGTACATAGAATTAGAAGAGTTTGCGGACACCTTTGTGTTCTCAGAGACATTTAGCAATTCACATCACTGAAACTGAGGATTGAAAAAACCAGACCTGGAGTTCTCTTTTAATTATCTTCCCTGATGTAAACATTCTGCAACAAGCTTATCTGTATTAGAAAGATTGTACTTGTTTAAATTTATTAGGTATCACACCTACACTTGCAAGAAGATTAAGGATGGGCAGAAATGCTACCAGAGTTTCATAATGCTTATGCAAATACTTTTCATCCAGAAATATCCTGAGTACTAGGATCCCTCCTGCTTCCCAGCTTCATCCTGGACAGAATCAGGGAAGCACATCATATTCAGCTCTGATGAACTTTGGTTCCTCATATGCTATGGAGCTGATCCTGGATGGCCTTTTTGCTGATATTCTCAGTGAAGTAATTTTTTTAGTCTGTTGTCTGAAAAGCTGCATCCTTGTATATCTGTGGGATATCCATGAGCCACTGTGGGGGCAAAAACGGTTACCAAAGGCTGGAGAACTTTGCCATTGAGTTCAGTGGGAATGCTTGGCCGAGGCTGGGTATGATGTTTCCAGCTGGAAGCTTACTCGGGTAGAAGCAAATATGTGTCTCTCATTCTGTGGTGTGTCAGTCAAATTTTTAATACATTGGCCAACACTGAGCACTTTCACTCAGAACTGAATATGCCATAGACTTTTACTTTAGATCTAAACTGGGACATCTAGAATACTCTGGAGCTATATGGATCCAAGCATATGGAGTTAGGGATTGAGAGTGGTCCCGAGGAGAAAGACTTGGAGGTGCTGGTTGATGAAAAGCTCAACATGAGCCATTAAAGTGTGAGTGCAGCTCAGAAAGCTGTCTGTATTCTGGGCTGCATCAAAAGAAGCATGGGCAGCAGGTCCAGGGAGGTGATTCTGCCCCTCTGCTCCACCCTGGTGAGACCTTACCTGGAGTGCTGTGTCCAGCTCTAGAGTCCCCAGCACAAAGAGGACATGGGCCTGTTGGAGCAGGTCCAGAGGAGGGCCATGAAGATGATCCGAGGGCTGGAACCCCTCTGCTGTGAGGCCAGCCTGAAAGAGTTTGGGTTGTTCAGTGTGGAGAAGAGAAGGCTTCAGGGAAACCTTATTGTGGCCTTCCAGTATCTGAAGGGGGCCTGCAAAAGAGCCAGGGAGGGACTTTTTACAGGGGCTTGTAGTGATAGGATGAGGGATAGTGGCTTCAAACTAGAAGAAGGTAGATTTAAATTAGAAATTAGGAAGTTCTTCACTGTGAGGGTGGTGGGGTGCTGGAACAGGTTGCCCAAGGAAGGTTGTGGATGCTCCATCACTGGAGGCATTCAAGATCAGGCTGGACGAGGCTTTGAGTAACTTTTGCAACTAGATGATCTTTAAGGTCCCTTCCAACCCAAAACATTTTGTGATATACTAACTTTGCATTGAGTGCAGTCAAGAGCACCTTGACTACTGGAAATGGATTCCAGGTTTTTCCTGGAGTTAAGGGAACCTCCCCTGGTTCCTTGCTTCCTATGTCCTCTCCTGCACTTTGATTTTCACACCCGCCACGTGAGCTAGGAGAGAGTGGCAGTGTCCAGTTTCCTCTCATCTGGAAAACAAGATGACTGGCACTGAGGAGACCACTGCAGTGTGTGCTCCCAGGGTCCCCCACCTCATGTTCAGTGTTGCTTTCCAAAACAAGGTTCTTGCCTGCTGGCACAGCATTATGAAGAAACATTTACTGCTGTTGCAGTATCCTCCTTCAGACACAGGGTATCCTTCAGTTCCTTGTGTTTCTCACTCCAGCATCTCTTCAAGAGCAAAAAGTGAATGCCTGATACAGTAGTACTTAATTATTCTTATTGCACAAGGTACAATCAAAACCTCTGCCTTTAATCAAAGATGTCTTAAAACCCTAAACTCGTTGTCCATATTTGTTAGCGGTTGGGGAAGAAAGTTGATCTTTCCTGAAAATACTGAAGCAGATGGGAGCAATGTGAATGCCAGAATATCCCTACAAATTCTCCTAACATGAAACAGTTTTGGACAGTTCAGGACATCTGGAGTGAATATGGGAAAGGGAAATGAAAAATTTCTTGAATGTACTTAAAGGCTGAAATAGAATCACAGTGGCGTAGACATGCAGAAACCCTGAATGAAATACATGCATGGATATGGCAAAATGCTTAAAAGGAAGTCAGCCTGCTAGAAGCAGAACTATTTTTAGTTTTCTAATGAAGAAGGCAGCTGTATTTGAGAAAGCCAGTCACTCACTGCTTGGAAAATCAGCTGGAACTCTTTCTGGGTCCTGATGTTCTTGGTTGCAAGAGGAAAATCTGATGTGTAAGCTCCTTGAGCCCTGGAGAACCTTAAATGGCAGTCATCCTGGGTTTTGAAGCACAGTTGGGAGCTTCTTGGGAACAGATTCACAGACTCCTGTCGGAGCCCATGGTCACTCTGTGGTGTTCAACCACTCTTGGAATGAGCATTTCTTTAGGATCTGGCAAAGTCCTCCGAGATGTGTGTTGAACATAACATTGAATTCTGGGGTTTCTTTTTGTTCTGTGCTGTGCTGCCTGTTGTAGAATCGTTATTTCCATTCTCAGTTTGCTCAGAGCTTTGCTGGGGTGCAGCAGTCTGTCTGCTTTGTTGTAAACCCTCTGTCTCCTTATCTGTGTAGTGCTTGTATTAGGTGTGGGAATAGAGGAGAGCCACTTCATTTTTGTTGCTCTAGTGAAACTTGAATTGTGGAAGTTTGCTACTCTTTACGTACCATCTTTGTCCAGAGTAAGTCCTTTTGTAAGTTTTTTTTTAATATATATATAAAATAAAGAGATGTCTTTTTCTGACATATTGCTGAGTTAAACAACTGGTCACAGTGAATTACGTGTATCCTGGCTGAGATGAGAATGGACAATAGTTATCACAAGGTCAAAACCATTGACTGTGCTTGCTGGAAGCAGAGGAGACAGCTTGATTTTTCTGCTGGCTTGAGAAACCATTTCTGAACTAGTGAAAGTAGATGCATCATAAAAGGCTAGATTGGGAGAAAAAGGATTTTAGCTTAAAGCCAGTGTTGGGGGAGCCTGACCAAAGCAATCTGCCTGAGATGGCCTGGAACTTTTCAATGAGAGGGTGATATTAGTGAGGAGGAGGTTTTGAAAACCTACCTCTGCAGGTGATTTGTGAATGTCCATCAATGGCCACCTGCCCAAAGCATCAGGACCTGAACAAGGTCTTAAAGGTGAGAGGAAGGCAGAGAGTATTGAAGAAGAAATGCTGTGGAGAGGGAGCTGGGACCTGGACTCTGGGGGTATCCGTGTCCCTGGGCAGCTTTGGTGGACTCCTTCAGCCACTTCAGCTTCTAGCCTTGTACTTGGTCTTTTTAGAAATATGCTCTTGCCCGTCACGTATTTTAATACTTGAAGAGTCCTATACAGTGAGGAACCATCTTGCATATATGTCCTGAAATGCTTGAAAATTGGAGGAAAGTAAGGAAGGAATGGGTTGTAAGCTCCAGGAAGAGTATCCTGATCTCTCCATTTTGAGTAAGACTATGGCCTGGGGGCAAAGTCGATGCTCTCAACCTTTCCCATTTGCTGGTCACACCCCATGTGCCTGCAAGGGGCTATCCCTCTTTGGATTCCCTGGCACAGCTTCTTGTTTGATCGGTCCCTAAATCTGTTTCTGCTTGAGCAATATAGTTTTAAAATATAGTCTCTGTCACAAGCATGGAAAAGAGGGAAGATCTTTGAGAGTGAATTGCATAAGAGGCAATTACATGAGTATTTACTCTGGGTTAAGTTGGGCAGCGTGGGGACAGTGACCAGCAGCTGGAGAGGGTTTGGGGGGCAGGAGCCTCTTCGCCCAACTTGGAGGCAGCCAGAGCAGCAGGTCTGATCACAACCTTTGCTTTCCGCCACAAAGACCTGAAGTTTTTAGCTGGCTTCAGTAGAGCCTGTTTTGCATAAACCATTTCTATTTTCCCATTACTCATATGTCCCTTTGTTAATAACATAATGTAAATAATTCTGTGCTGGATTTGGCATTCATTTAAACAGGTGTAACACTAAAGCAGCCGTAATTGGTTTCAGTGTTCCCAGCCTTCTCTCTGGCTGCACTTTCCAAAGGAGTTTACTTGCTTTTGCTTTTGAAGGCTCATTATTACCATAATTCACCCATCAGTCTGCTGCTTTTAATGTTAATTCAGTTTTATAACATGGCAGGAGGCAAGATGAAACGTTTCAGGCTGCATCCTGAGGTTATTCTCTGAGTGGCCATTGTTTTAAATGCATCTGATGGGCATTGGCAAGAAGAGGTTTGTGATATTTATAGTCTTCAGGAATCTGTGCAAAAGTGAAGAAATGCTTATCCTGATTCTGTATAAATCCACATCCAAAGCACACCTGTCTTCTGCCATGTGGGCCAGCTAATTGGTTTTTGATCTATTTTTACTATTCTTGGCTGAAAGGTGATTTTTTGGTTAAGTTTCACAGAAATCTCTGGAGCTGTTTCAGGGGTTTGTAGCTGTGAAAAATAGCCATGGTTCTGTTTTTTAAAAAGCATTCTCAAGGAATAATTACAATGATTGAGAATGCTTCTTAAAAAAACAGAAGCGTGTACATTTTTCATAGCTACATGTCTCTAAAATGGCTTTGTGGGTTTCTACACATATTCAGGAGACTTTTAAAAATAAAAAGGAGCAAATCTATCTCTGAGCTTGGCAACAGCCAAAGTTTTTATTTCACAAGTATCTGAAAATGGGTTCCTCCCCATTTGCAGACGCAGATGCCAAAGTTTTAAACTGCCAGTGCAAAGTTTATACTGCAAGCTTTGCAAAGGAGCAAAGCAGTGTTTTCTGCTTTATGCCAGTCCTGTACTTATGCATGGCTGGGATGAAGCCTTGCTGGACATTTATTACTATTATTATTATTGTTGTTTATGAATTCCTTGCCTTGTGGTTGTGCAGAACAGCAAGTCGGCATTGTTGAACTGTGGACATGAAAATAGCAAAAAGGTTGCCCCTGCTGCTAAACTTTTGGCAGTATTTTGTATTCCATTCTTGTCTGTATTAAAACACAGAATGTAGTGAATGGGCCAAACCCTGAACTCCTTATTTGGTTATTATGAAAAGAGAGAGGAAAGGCTGTGATTCATTAGGAGGGGGGTGAATAAGAGGCTGTAGGGAAGGTCTGTGCAAGGTAGCTCAGGAGCTTCTGTTCCCTTGTCCCGTAACCCAGTGACACAGGGGCTGTCCGAGCACAGCAACTGCTGGCTCTCTCAAAAGTGATGCATTAAGCAGCCCTTGTGCTGGGGCAAACAGAGGAGCAACGTGGGGAGGTGCCTGCTGCTTATGGGGTGTGTCTAAGCATATATATGCAGGGTTAATGGGAGAGGGAGGCCACCGAGACCTTCAGGAAAGTGCATCCCCCTGCAAAGGTGACTGGAGTGGAAATCATCGTGTGGGATGCTCCTGAAACCAACTATTTCAAAAGGTTTGTTGGGAGACTTTTTTCCTTAATGGAAGCATAAAATACCTGGTGTTATCTATTCCCTTAAACGAGAGGGGTATGGGAAAGGGAACAGAACCTGTTGTTTCAGCAGCAGAGCAGTCTCTAAGCAGCAGGTCACTAATCCCACTTCAGTATTTTGCCTGGAGCAGCAGGAGTTACAGATGTTTGCTTGCACCACCACAGCATAGTCTCTGATGATGGTGGTTTGCGTTGTTGTAATCCCACAGAAATTATACTTCAGCTTCAATGCTCTGGCCTGTCTGGGCATGACTGATCATTATCTGCTCTTCAAGATTAGCTAAAAGTGCCTAGCTAAATGCTCTGAACTTTGTGGTACAAGAGGATTAATTTGAGGGCTGGGTCTCTGAAAATGTTACATAAAGAAAAAGGCTGTTGTGTTTATTGTGTTTATTCCCCTGTGCTCCCTGGCTTAAATGAAGGGAGATGGGCCTGTCTGCTCAGGATATATTCAGTTACTTAACTCATGGCACAGGCCACTGCAGCCCTAGTAGGCAGCATTTCAGCAAAGGCCAGGGCGTTGTAAATAACTTTGGGAGGAGGGTTTTTGTTCCCTTCTCCCCACTTTTTATGTTCAATGCTGAATGAGTTGCACAGGCATGTTTGGGGGGAGGTTCTCCAGCTGATCTGAACCTCCCAGACCTTCCTGATCTCACGTCCCAGAGAATCTCAGAAGATAATTTTACTTGAGTGCATTTTGGCTCCTCTGTTTACAAAGTCACAAAGTCTCTTCTCATTATTTTTCAGGGATCAGAGGGGACAAAAGTTTAAATATTAGCTCAGCTATTTAAACCCCACGGCAATGCCAGTCTGCTTGGCATGTAGTGTTGTATCTAGTGATAAGATATTCGGTCGACTGATGACCCTCACAGCGTTGTAGGAAACATGCTGATAAATTCTCCATCAGGGATGAGAGGGGCAAAGCTGCTCTTACGTTTTATGACAATCGCTAATCAAAAAAATCTGCCAAAAAACCTGGGCTTAGAGATTGATGCTGTTGCCCTCCAGTAAACCCTGACGTCCCGGAGACTTCTAGAGTATTCCTAGATAAGCAGTATTGAGAATGAGTAATGAAATAAAAAAAGAGTTCTCCAGTAAAGTGCCTGAAAATATTTTCTGGTCTCTAATTGTGTTTTGTCCACTAGATGGCTTTTCTCTCCCCTGCCTGTTCCTTGATAGAGCAATATGAATAAACTAAATGTAACCTATCTCCAATGATATTAACTACAGCTTAATCAGATACTGGCAACACAGCAGTCAAAAATTGCTAATTACATACAGGGCTTAAATATCCCATGAAGTAAATTTTCCTGCATGGAACAAATCTTCCGTGCGTTGGCACAGACAAAAATTCAAGTTAAAATGTTTTAGCAAATTGTTTGCCGGCAACCAATGTTTGCTTATGATATGAAATTATTAAAGACCACAGAGCATGTTCTGTGGTTATTAAATCTTCAGCACTGACACTGAAAAATAATGAAAAATCTTCCAGACCTTGTTTTGGTTTGGCTGGAGGTTTTTAGGAATCGGAAGCAGGAGTTCCTCCCCTTACCCACCCAGCCTGCAGTATACTATTAATTAATGATGTTTGGAAGCAAATTTAGGTTCTTCAATTATTATAATTAAGTGGGACAGATGGGACACAACTCTACATTATGTGGCTTAAGCCAAATCAAATGGAGTGCCAGGAAAAAAAAAATCCAACAAAAAAACCCAACAAACCAAACCACTTTATTTACATTGAGGAAAGTCTCAGTTTTAGTGATTGTGTGAGTGCCACTGAGGTGCCAGGAGGGCTGTGCCTTTCCTGATGACTTAACCAGGTGAGGAAGATAGTGGTCAAGAGAAGAGTACCTTTAATGTGTAGTATTCAGGTTATGCCAAAGAAAATATAATAATGCATCCCAACAAACATGGTGTTGATATTTTGTAATAATTACTGTCATTAAAAAAGCATAACATGGTAGAATTAAGGATAATCATTAGGCTGATCATGACCATTTCACTGGAGAAAATATAAGGGAATTGGGACAATTTTAGATCAGTAAAATTTTCTCAAGAAACATACTTATACCAACCAGACTTATGTGGGGAGACACACTAGAGGAAGATGAGAGAACCTCTCAGTCCTTTGCTCCTACCAGCTCTTGGCATTTGGGGGATTTCTGCAAGGAGGATGCTGCAGGAGCCTGCCTGGAGATGCAGTTCCTCTGTTCATTTTATAGCCACTATTTCTTCAGTGTGAAACTCCCATTTCCAGCTGTTGAACCAGAGCAGGTCTTTCTTTTCCTGTCGACTTCCCAATAGCCACGGGGAAAAAAAGCAGTATGTTCTCATTTCAGCATCCCTCACCCTCCTCCTTGCTGCTGTGGAAGAGGAAGCAAGAAAGCTATTTCTGTTACTCATCTTTTCTTTCAGCCTCCTTCCTTCAGGATCTTTATCTCTTGTGAATCATTCCAGTGCCCATTACTGCTCACAGTTCTAGCTTTTGCAAGCTTCAGCGTGAAATTAGGGGGGGTTGTTGGGTTTTCACACACGGCTCAGGACCCTGCTGGAGAACAGGTTGAGGTCTTGGTAGTCTCTGTCAGTGGCTGCTGGCTGGCAGCACGGGGATGGAGGAGCAGCACAAGCACTGGAGTTCTTTCCCTGCAGATTCAGGAAGCCAATGCTGCATCAGTTTGCGCTCAGTTTGAGCGTGGAAAGGTATTTTTTGCTGCCATAAAGTTTAATTTTTTCCTTAACAAAAGCTTCGTTTCTGTGGGATTTCGTGCCTGAGACCAGTGTCTGTGCTTGCCAGGGAAATCTTGCAACTGCACAGCATCTGAGTGGATTTTTAAGCCCCGTTTGACTAATACCAGCAGGATTAGCATGCTATTTTGTTTGATGCTAACTCAAGGAAATCTCATGTGCTTTAAATTGAAGGGTTACATGTACCTGGGTGGTGCCAAGCTAAGGTGATGTGAATCATGGTGTAAGAAACACCGGTGTGCTCAGGGCCCTGGGGCATGGAGTACTTTGGGCTGAGCCAGCTATTGTGCTACCTGTCATGAATGAACGGGATGGAGGAGCAGGATCTTTTGGCTCGCTAGTGAGCTGACCTGATTTGACATTCTGAGTGCAGGAGGTGTGAAACTGAACTCAGACTGCTAATCCAGCGAGGGTCAGCTAAGCAGTTTGGTCAGAAACACCAGGGGTAAGACATAAGCACAGATCTTTCAGCCTCTTAGCTACCTTCTGCTACCAGTTACGTGAGTATAAATCCATTGACTTCCCTAGAGTTCCCACATCAGGCTTATTCCAGAGCTCCCGAGGGCAGAGTTGACAGGACAGAAGGCAGGAGAAAGAGGTGAATGGAACAAAAGTGCAGTCTGCAGTTTTATTATGCTCACAGCATATTCCTTTTCATGGGTTTCAACCATTTGGCCTGCAGAGGATGTTCCTTCTGGCCAACAAGAACTGTGAAGCCATAGTGAACAACCAGTAGCACTGAAGACTTCTGCAGTAGCATCAGTGCAGTAGAGATGCTGTCATGAAAAAGAGAAAAGCTTCTCCAGCATGCAAGTATGTGCATGCTACTGAACATGCAGTAGTAACAATCCTGTCTTTTATCTCCACCCTACTCCTATCTGCTGATCATAGGGAGAAGAGACCATGTGAAGTTCTCCAAGCCTAACTAGAGTAGTCCAGAAACCATAGCATCGGGGAGGCCGAAAAAAAGTAAAATTTAACTGGGAAAAAAGCCTTAGCTCAGTTTAAAAATTGTCTGGGAGGGGATGTGTGGGGTTCCTGTCCCTGACACAGCGAGTATCTGGCATGCTGTGAAGCCAGAGTTTGACTAAGTGCAAAGGTAGTTGGGAAGAGCCAGGTCATGCTACTCTTCAAACTGCAGCAGCAGATCCAAGAGGTAATAAATAATAGCTTAGCACTCAGTTCTACCTGTGCTGATCTAGGGGGACTTGGGATAAGGAAGCAAAGGTTGAGCTAAGCCACCTTTAATCCATCTTCAGTCTTGGCACTGGACGAAGATCTCTTTTAACCAGCGCTGGTTTATTAGAGAACTGCAGCCCTTGCTCCAAAAAAAATCCCAAACTCACTCGCAGCAAGTGCTCAGCTGGAGGTGGGCAGGTCATGTACAAACCAGCTGCGTTAGTTCACAGTTCTTCTGTGCCACTGTGCACCTCTGTAAAGGCCATGCTGAGGTCCTCTGCTCTTCTTCAGTGTGCCTTTGATCTCTGCCAGCACCATGGCCCTTCTCCAGGTCAAAGAAAAATGGTTTTTACAGCCAAGGAAATCTGTAAGAGAAGTGTTTCTAACCCAAACACCTCCACTCCGTGGAGGAAACGTAGACGCAGTTCCTTTTGTGCATCAGAAAGGCTGCTGCCAAACCTGGGCTGTGAAAGGTCAGGGAAAACATAGTAAGCTAACAAAAAGTATTCAGTCAGACCAGAGGAAAAAGATGCACGTGTCCCGGAATAAATTTGGCCCTGGGCTGATCGTAAAAGAATCTGCCAAAATCTTTGTCTATCTATACAGCTGAGACACAGGTTTACAATGTTGAAAGTGGCCGTCCAGGTTTGATCTCAGGTTGGCCCATCTGAGGAGTGACTGCCTACCTGCCCAAGCACAGGAGCTCGGCCAGGCCTCGGGACCCCAGAGACCCCCCAGCCCTGCCACCAGGATCTGAAACACTGAAGACTTGCTGTGGATCCCCTGCAGTATCAGATCAGCTTCGTCAACACAGTATCACCTTGCTGTTGTCTCCTTCCTTTTAACCTTGCAGAAGGATGACAGCGTTTCTTCTCTGGGCTTGATGGGATCTACTTTTGCTTACACCCTGATGATCAACCACGAAAAAAATGAGTGACACATACCTGTTCTGAATTAGCATATGCTGTTAGTTAAGCCTTTGAATGTGTGTTTAATTTTCAGGTGGATGCATAATTACTTTGTGACCTGTTTAGCATTTCAGACTCTCTCCTTTCAAAGAATGGAGGGAAAAAAAAGAGGTTACATCCAGGCTGAAATGAAAAACACAAAAGATTTTTTTTTTTTTCTGTATGGTTTTAAAAAGGTTTCTGAACAAATCTGTTTTCAAAGTCGTTTGCTCTCAATCCTAAAATGACAACTGCCAGCAGCTGGCTGGGAAAAAGCAGAAGTTAGCCTGAAAAGTAATAAAATTCACATGACCTGAAATTGTACAATACTAAGCCCATTTGTAACCACAGCTAGATTTCTTTGTCATTCTGGAAAAAAAGAGTGAAGTGTCTGGGGGGTTTCTTTGTTATGATTTCTCTTACATGGATTTTTTTTTGGAGGGGGCAGCAGCAAAAGGGATTTTTGTTGCTTACTTTCAGACCTTAGTGATAACAGGCAAGGCATACAATTTTCTCAGAAAGTATCACATTGTGTGTTAGAAATTAAACTGTTCCCTTGATCTACGGGGTGATAACCCTTCCTGGATTTATGGATTTTTCTGTATGTTTGCACAGAAAGCCGTTGCAGCACTCTTGTAGCTGATAACGGTAGCACTTGGTTGCATGTTTCTGCATGTCTTAACTCCCTGGACAAGCTATTGATCAGGTAGGTCGCTCCCAAGGAAGCAGAAAGTCATTCTGTGTGCTCTTTCTTGGACAGGAGATAAGCCTTGTTGCCAGTCTACAACGTGCCACCTCCTCTTTGCATAGAGCAGGAGAGCTTCAGAAATCACTTGCTCCTTTCTGTTTAAGATTTCCAGCCTGACACATCACAGGGGTAGAAAGAAAAGAAGGAAAAAGCACAACTTTTCAAATGGAGGAAAGTCAATCCTTTTCCTTGCCAGATTTAAAAAAAAAAAAAAAAAGGCAATGTTTGCCCAGCTCTGCTCTTCCCGTGTTGATTCTAGTGCTAAAAATGATGCACACCCATTCTATTAGAGTGGATTTCTTCAGAGAGCATATTTTCATTCTGATTCACATAATTATGGAACAGAAGCAAGGTTAAATTGAGCCTGTTCAAAAATTAACCCATTTTTAAAAAAAATTGCATAATGCAGTAGCACTCTTCAGCTTTCTAGCATCAAGTCATCTCTGGTGATGGGCAGGCTGTGCTTAAAGGCAACGTGTTCCTAACAGCTCCTATGCCTGCAAAGCTTCCTGCTGTTGCTTTAAACTGGTAATTCTCTGATGGCTTTTATGTTGTTAAGAGTGTGGAAACGAGCGTGTGTGCTTATTGCTGCATTTATTTTCCTGGATGCTGTGTTTCAGAAATATACCTTTAAAAATGCCCATTTCTAATGCCATGCCCCTAAAACAGCTCCTGCAGGGTAAATGCAGGAAACTGAAGTGCTTTAGGAATCCCCTCTTTCAAAAACACATCTACCTTCCAGTGTTTTGTCTGTCAGAGCAGGGGCAGGTGAGAAAAGTACGTTAGGAAGCAATGATCCCAAACTCCTAGTAAATTTAAATCCTCTAATTCAGAATTAGCAGTGATTCGTGCTGTCGGGAGCACAGAGCTACGTGAAGGTTCAATTTCTCCTCCTCCTGTATTTTCATTCAGATTAATATTTAAGCCATGCCGGTGGTGGTGCCCAGGAGAACAGTGGGTCCTTTCACAGCTCTGAATGGCAGGAGGCCGGGTCTGCTGGATCTCCCCCATCAGCTGTGGGAGCAGGGCGAGCACCTTGCTGCAGCCGGCCCCAGATGGAGCGTTCCCCTCGCTCTGGGCTCGCACCAGCTCGCCCGTGGGTTGCAGCATCGCTGCTGACAGTGTCTCTCTCCCCAGCTGAGATTACTGCCTGTGACCTACTTTGGAAACGGTGTGAACCAAGGTTCACAAATTGCCTTGGCGGGGTGCCACCAGGCCGGTGTGGGAAGCCGGGCGGCGTCTGGCCCAGGGGAGCTGCCCGGCCCCGTG
>NW_008581490.1:0-488 GCF_000691845.1 Merops nubicus
GCAGGGAACGATCTCTCAATATTTTAACGATTTAAGAACAACTGTACTGCCTCAGGCTGTAGGTCCATCCAGTTTGGGATTCTGCTTCTAACAACATCCAAATGCAAATGCTTGGGGAAAGACTAAGGACAATACAGTTATACTTCAATGCTATATCCTCCCAACTATCTCTGATACTGGAGCAAGCAATTAGCTAATGTTGAAGAACTCCCTGAGATGACCTTTCATCCATGACTTTGCCTGTTTGTTTTTCTAACTCACACTTTTGGCTTCCCTTCAAGCCCTGTGGCAAATGTACTTCATCACTTAATTATATGCTGAAAAAAGTACTTTCTTGTTCATTAATAACTTGATCCGTTTCCTTGATGTTCTTGTAAAGAGTAGTCATTCTCTTCTTTCCACAAAATTTACTGTTTTGCATACGTCTGTGTGTCTTTTTCACATACCTATCCATCCATCTTCCAGGCTGAAGAGCCAGTCTTTTTGAT
>NW_008581491.1:0-894 GCF_000691845.1 Merops nubicus
AGGAGAGGAGAGGGGAGGGGAGGGGAGCGCTGCCATCCTGCTCCTCCTCTCCAAACAAAAGAACAAAGCAGCTCATTGAGGTTTCATAACAGCAGCAAGGATATCTGCCGAGCCGGGCACTCAGGCTGGAGGGGACAAGCCTCACTCAGTGAGATTTCACTGGAGCACTGGGTTGTTTCTCCCTGTCACCACAGGGGTTTTGGGGTTGTTCCTCAAAGCCAGAGGAAAACACCCAGACCTGGACGTGGGGAAAGACCCCCAAGGACAATATTACAGGCAAGGAGCCTGGCGTCTGCAGCTCCCTGGCACCTTTGTGGCATTGCATTAATATCCCCCCCTGACCCTGCTCCCCTGCCAGAGCAGCTATGGGGAGCAGATGGGCACTGGAGGACAGTCTGCATGAGATTTTCCACACACAACAGGCCTGGCTTGAGGTGATGATGCTTTTAAGTGGGTGTTTCAGGCCTCTGCTCAGGCTGAGGGCAGAAAGCAGCTTCAGGAGCAACAGCACTAAAACCAACCAACCAACCAAGTTCTTACTGTGCAGGTTTTTCTCTAGGATGGAGGATTGGTACCCACCCATCAGCCAGGCAAAGTGGATGCTGTGGGGCAGAAGGATCTGACCCCCACGTCCCAGCAGCACAAACCAAACCCCCAGGGCCCAGCTCTGCCCACATCCCCTGGGAACAGCACTGCCATTCTCCTGGAAAGAAATAAAAAGCAACCAAGAAGCAAAAAAAAAAAGAAACCAGCTCCTTTTTGGAGGCTTTTCTGATCTGCTGGCAGCTCCAGCCTTTTGCCTACCAGCAACAGCAGGACACAGCTCTTGTCTCAATGTGTTTATTTTTAAATGCATCTTTTCAAGCATTGGGAGTCTTGGCAACAGCAGCCTGG
>NW_008581492.1:0-1768 GCF_000691845.1 Merops nubicus
AAATTTCTCACACCTGCCTTCCCGTGTGAGAAATTTGGGAGGTCCAAAGCATTTTGGTACGAAAATATTGACAACTTCAAGCACTTGGGCACCATCTCCTCCATGCTCCTGTACATGTCAGCTTGAATGCTCACGCAAAGACAGCAGCTGGCTTTTGACATTAAGAAATTTGGGACATCCAAAGCATTTTGGTATGAAAATATTGACAACTTCAAGCACTTTGGCACCATCTCCTCCATGTCAGCTTGAATGCTCATGCAAAGACAGCAGCTGGCTTTTGACATTGCTATGATCATGGTTCTGGTTCTGGCTGGTGATTTTTTGAGCAAATATCAGTGACCTGATGCTGCTGCAGCAACAACCAGGAAGGTTCTGATAAGCCAATCACCCACATTCCCCCTGCAGCAAAAGAGAGAAGAAAAGGAATGGATTGATGCTTGGCAAATGGTTACCAAAGAGTTGTGGTCACATCCTACTCTTCAGCTTTGAACTTCATGGAGCAAACCCACTCCAGGAGCTGTGCTCTTGCTCTGGCTGAATGCTGGTGGTTCTGGGGGGAAGCGAAGATGAAGAGGGGCCTTTAAGGGGAAGACTGACAAGAACCTTTTTACCTTTTCAATCTTTCTGTCCAAACGAAAGGGGCAATTTCATTTCAGATGCAACAATGTATTGTAGTCCATTTAGAATAAAATATTTCATCTCAAACTTTTGACTGGCTTTGCTTTTTCCACCCACTTAAGAGGCTTGGATGAATTTTTATAGGAAACAGAGTCTGAAGAGGTGAAAGCCTTAAAAAAACCCACCTGAAAATGCAGTTTGCCACTTTTACCTTCTTTGATAGTCATCTTGGTTTTAAATAAAAAAACCCCACACAAACAAAAAAACCAACACAAAATTTACTTGAATAAGCAAATAATACAAATCTTGACAATCTTTAAAATCTGGTTTTAACATCGTTCTATTCTAGCTCAGACCAGGACATTTCTAAAGGAAATGAAACCATCCAGCTCCTCACCTCCAAGCCCTGCATCACACTCTGGGTTACCAAGGAGCAGTAACTGCCTCCCTAGTGTTGTCATACCTAGTGGTGCAACAGCCTCCAGGGGGTACTTATGCTACACAAGGTCCTTCTCTGCTACACAACATGCTTCACACCAAGCTCATTTTGGGTGTCCAAAATCCCTGGCTCCAGCTATCCCCCATTTCCACCATATCAGGACCATCTGCCTTGATTTTCTCTCCTCTGCAGGACACTAAGGTCTGTGGTGGATACAAGACAACAATACCAGGTTATGAAGCAGATAAACATGCTGCAGGTGCCTGGTTGCAAGCAGAAACCTCTTTCTTTTCCCTTTGCTCCAGCCTAGAAATTCTGAAGAATGATTTCTGAAGGTGACTGGGTGTGTGCAGCAGCAATGGGATAAAGGTACTGTTGGACAGTCTCTCAGGTTCATTCACTGCTTGCCATGGCTGGACAATTAATCTGGAGATTACATTAGTACCAAAAGCCTCCTCCTGGCAAAAGCAGGATGGATTGTCCTGGAACAAGGAGATTTTCCTTGGTGTGAAACCAAAGGATGCGTCCTGGGTGGTGCTGAAATCCTTTGGGTGCAGCTGGCTGCTAAAATGGTGAACATGTTGTGTCATCAGATGAGTCTCTGTTTCATCCTCTCTGATGGACCCGTTCAGCTGGGGTGAATAAAAGGAAACAGAGGGACCAGCTCTCTCTGGCTAAAGGAAGCCAAGCTAAAGCTCTGGCCATCTTCCT
>NW_008581492.1:1799-10111 GCF_000691845.1 Merops nubicus
GCAAACTGGCTCTTCAGGGATCTTTTTGTTTTCCAGGACAGTCATTCCTGAATAGCTCCAGGTCTGAGCAGTCATCTGTAAATAAACCTGCCTTTTTCTGACCCAACTTCAGCTCCTGGAAGCAGACTGTAAGGCAGAAAGACCCAGGGGACGACGAGTTCTGGGCAGCACGTTTCCACTCTGCATCAATGCAGGGTAACTGCTGTGTGCAGACAAGCTCCACGTCCAGCCAGCTTCTCTCCTGCCTGTACCTGCTCATTCCCTGTGTCATGCTTGACAGCAGTTTCCCCAAATTTTTGGTCCCCTGTCAACAGCCTTGGCTGGTAGCACAGTGTGCTTCTCCAACAGGGAACTACTCCTGATAATTTCCCTCAGTTTTTTTCTGTTTCTCTATCTCAGCCTCTGAACCCTGAAATTTTATTTCAGGAACAACAACTACAGAGTTCCCATCAATTATAAACATTCTATTATACACACACACTGAATTGCAGAGCAGCCCATACACAGCTTACACCCTAGCCCAGGTCATGATTTTAAGATGACTTTATGAAGACAGAGACCTAAGTGAGGCTCCTCAGTTCATCTGCTCAGGAGAGGAAGGTTGAACTGCAGGGAACTGGTGTGAGCCATGAGTCAAACACCACACACTGTGTCTTCACACCAGTCCTTTTTTGGTTGTTGAGCACTGGTTGGTCAGGGAACACTAGGGAACTTCTATTTCCTAATCTAAATCTCCCCTCTTCCAATTTGAAGCCTTTACCCCTCATGCTACCACTGCAAGCTCTTGTAAAAAGTCCCTCCCCAGCTTTCTTGTAGACCCCCTCCAGATACTGAAAGGCCACAGGAAGATCTCATATGGCAGGCACCTCATCACAACCTTCAATCACCTTCAAATCCAATGATCTTCCTTTTATGCAGGATTTCCTGGGCTGTGGGCCATGCTCTCACTGTGTCGAGCATGTGCTGGTGTGAAAACATGGAATAGGACCCAATAATTTGCCTGAGGGAACAACAGGAGGAGATGACAGCAGCTTGAGAGCTTCTTAGTGGTACAAGGAACCTGTTCTCTTTGCATGGCCATAGAGCAACTTGGCCAGGGCCAACTCCTTGGGCAAAGCTGGATCTTGGGCTCTCCCTGAGGACACTCCTTGGAATCAGACAGTTGATTTGTACACCCAGGAAGGTAAAGAGTCTGTGGTGACTTTCAAGAGGAGGTTAGAGATTATATATGAGTCATCATCCTAAGTGCCTTGGAGAAGTCCCCTTACAACAGTCCAACACATCACCCTTCTTTCCCAACTGGATACCCTCAATAAATCCATGTCTAGGGACCTGGGAGATTGCCACAGGGGTCACCAGCACACCCTGACCTTGGGGAAGAGCCTCCCAAGCCACATCAGCTCCTTTTGTGGGAACAAAGTGCAAGGACGGCCGCTGTGTCTAATTTTAGATGACTCCCACCCAGCCTGTTTGCTGAAGTCCAAGTGCATTTGAAGAGGGAAGCGCCGGAGCCAAAGTGATTCCAATCTCAGAAGTCATTTCTTGCCAGGAGAGGGGAAAAGTGGGGCGGGGGAGGAAAGAAAATCAGATAATATTTCGTGCTAACAATCGAAGCCTGCGTCCGGGAGGGTGTCGGAGCAGAGGGAAATGCAGCTGCAGGCACTGCCCTCTCGTGGTACCGGCCGAAAACATCCTCCTGCCAGAAGCTGAGGGGGACCTCTGGGAGCATCCCTGCTCCGGCTCAGCCCTGGCAGCACCGGTCACCTCGGGGAACACAGCGAACAGGAACCGTAGTTAGGAAAATACGGATGAGGTGTATGCACAGCTATCTACCGCTGCAGCCAGATGCTGTTTTACACCTCTTCCCCCAAATCTCTATTTTTTATCTTTCTCCAAGTGTTTTCATGCATCTTTCTGCCCTCTCTCCAAGTGCTTTCTTGCATACAGAAAGAGCCTGAGGTGCTTTTTAGCCTCACAATGCTCCCATCTGCTGTGCCCGAGTGCTCAGAAATATCACCTGCACAGTGCAAAGACACCAGGAGCTGACACCAGCACCTCCTGGGCAGAGCATCCCTCATCCTGAACACCCCCGGGGAGCAGCACGTCAATCCCTGCCCACCCTGCTCCAGCCCTGGAGGCTGCCTGCCCTGCGGGGAGACGCCTCTTTCCCCCACCACAGCCCCTCAAAGGGCTCAGCCATCTCCTCCTAAAGCCTTTTCCAAAAATAAGCAAGCTGAGGCAGACACCAAGCATGGAAAATTTTAGATCCCATTCGACTCCGCTGTGGAGAGATGAAAATGGAGCGAGGCAACGGGAAGGGCAGGGATGGGCTGGGCTCTTTGGAGCACAGACGAGCGCTGGGGTGCGTGTCTTTGTCTCTTGAAATGTGGGATAGGAGGAGAGGGAACAATCCAGGCTCACATGCAGGGATCAGGAATCATTGTCACTCATGAATTGCCACCAGGCTGGTTGACCCTTGCTCACAGCAAGTGTTTTCCCCACGTTTCAGCACCCGGCTGAATTCCCTCTCTCCTGCCTCTCCAAGCAATAAGTCCCGTTTGCACACCAGGCTTATCAAAAATCCATTTCCTCCATCACAGGGGCGAGACTTAAACTGGGATTCCCAGAGAGGGGTTTTTGCTAAATGGCCACAAAGCCCCTCAGGAGGGAACCTGACCCCCATCCCTGCAATGCTGCGCACGCATCCTGCTCGAGAGGCTTCCCGAGCTCACGTTTACACCGTTCTCTGGAGGACACTAAAGTTATATGAACTGTAGCAACCATTATTGGATGTTATAGCACTAGACCAGAGAGCTAAGCTGAGACCTGGTTTTCAACAAACATCAGATTCTCTCATTCAGATACCTGCGTTTCAAGCCCGCAGTTCCCAAGGTTTTCGGCTTGCAGACCCCCCTGCTGCAAGTGCCTCTCTCCTCATGCTGTCTAAATCACTGTGGCCACTTCTATTATCACACTCATCTCCCCATCCAATATTTTCCTCCTCCTGTGGAGGTAACACATCAACCCACCCAAAGTCACCACCGTATTTAAGAGTCTTGGGTGATGCAGCAAGACAAGTTTACAGCAGCAAGTTAAATATAGCGAGGCAAACCTACTCAGCTAGCACAGATATTTTTTTTCCCCCACCTAACAGGCTGTTTTGCAGCATTTTTGCTTTTAAATCCCACTCTAACAGTCCAGGAAAGCCATGAAATGTGTGCTTAAATAGAAGAGTGAGCTTAGGCTGAGCTGGCTGCGGCGTGTGATGGAAAAGACTCCTGTGTTTTGATGAATCGACACCTCAAACCAAACAAAAACTAGAAAAGGTCTTTTGATAAATTTATTTCCCTTTTCCACATTATATAATTCTACCAACTTGTACAGGAACCGATCCTGGAGCAGCTCTTCAACAGCCAAACTATTCTAGATGGGGTAAAACATCAGGAAAACACGACCCTGAGCCAGCGCCGAAACCAAACTGCTCTGTAAAATGAAAGTAAGACGTGGTGGGTGTCTTCCCAGTGAATGAACAACACTAAAAATCAATACAACTCCATCCTGCAAATCTGCAAATTTAAATCAGTGAAAGAAGAAGCAAAGCCTTTAAAGTTCTGCTGATTAAAACCAAAGAATTAGAAATTATCAGCTTCCAAGGTAGCTTCGATACCGCAGAGGAAGAATTGCGTCCTAGCAAAAATCAGTTGCTCTCGGAACATCCAAGTGAAATCTGGAGCAATCTTAACCTTGGTTATTTTGACTTTAAAATGTGCTGCCCTTTTTTTTTGAGAGAGAGAATATCCATAAAATCAAACATTACCTAAGAAAGGGCCGAGCACCCGCTCTTCTGAAGGCGTTTAGCATGAAGAGATAGGGGTGAGATATAATAATCTCACAAATATCTCACAATATACTGAAGTATAGGCAAAGATCCTTTTCAAAGCAACAAAAAGTAGTCAGAAAACCACATTGAAAAGCATTCAGGGAATTCGTTTCAATGCTTCACTAGCCCATGAATGCAAAATCAGTGCTTTTTAAAACACTCTCACTGCTTAAATACATTTAAGATGCTGAATAAACTGGGGTGGAAGTGATTTTTGGCTTACTCAGTCCCCCTCTCTCCTTTTTCTTTGTGATTTCTGTTACCTTGTTGCCTATGGCTAGGCTCAAGTTCACAGCTGCAGGGAGGGCAGCTCAAAATCTTTTTTCCCCCCCTGCTTTGTGAGCAGATCAGCTTGGATCCGGAGGGGAATTTCATGGTTGTGGCTGTCTCCCTGCCTCCAGAGCTGAGGAGAAAGCTGTCTAGCCTCCCTTCAATAAAAACTGTGGTGGAGCAGATCAGTACATCTGAATCTCCAACGACAAAGAAAAATAACAACAACAAAAAAACACCCACCCCCTCAGATTTCATAAACTCAACCAGATGCCGTAAGAAGGGCAAATATCTCGTTCCTCTTTAATTAATAGGTATAGCATATAAAAAAACCTGGTTTTAATTAAACAGCAGGAAGATGTTATCTCCCCAAACCGCTCGGCCGCGGTGAATTAACTTTTCCTAGGGTGTTTTTTTTTTTTCTTCCTAAATCCCCCACATATCAATCTCAACCTGAACACACACACACAGAAGAAGAATTTCCTTTCTCCAAGAATATTTACACGCTCGTCGCTAACAAGGCAGCAGCTCCTGGCTGGGGATAAACTGGCAGGGCCAGTGGTTTCTACTGGTTTAGGCTAACACCAAAATGGGGCTTTTGATGCTGATCCCCACGCTCAGCACAGACAATACCAGACACACACAGATAAACACACTCAACCTCCACTTGCTGCACTGAGAGATGCAGGGAATTAAACCGTGGAGTCAATTCTCAACCAAGACCCACCAAGCTGCTTGCTCCAGTCCCTCCAGTGCTGCTTTCCTCCTGCAACTGGGGTGCAAAGATGCGGCGAGCCCGCGGCAGCTCCTGGATTTTCAGGGGGAAAAAACTATTGTAGGAAGGCAGCCACGAGCAGGGTTAAGTCCTGGCTTTTCCCAGCAGCGTGGGATCCCAAGCCAGGACCCAGCCTGCTTGTAAAATAGTGCAGGTGTGTTTATTGCAATCATCCCTCACTAAAAAGAAACAGGTGATTTTAAATATATTTAGCATGAGCTACACTCCTGCCTTTAATCACTACCTTGTTGGTTAATATAATCAAGAAGGGAAACAAACAAGGATTAAGTCTGTTAATTTATTTTTTTTTTAAAATAAATATATATATTCTACTGGGAAGCTTGCAAAGGAATTTTGTTTTATTATGCTACTACAAAGCATCCTTTTATTTCCACGTTACAAATTATTTTGAACTTAAAAATACCCTCCTCTCTCTGCCTCCTCTAAGGAAAAGCCAAAACACAACACCCTATATTTTTATTTCCCATTCAATACAACGCTTTGCACTTTCACATCTTTCACTAGAAGACACCCAAGCGCTTCAAAATGCTTCATCACACATCAAATGTAAGCTAGCAGCTGAATAACCCACCTGCCACTCTGACAATTTGACTGATGTCAGGCATAGATACAGGGTTTGGTAGATATTTTTCTCTCCCCAAATGTTCAGGTCAGTATCTTGCTGTAATTACCGTGGCTGGACCAGCTCGTTTGGCAGCCGAGAAAATGCCTGAATCTGGAACTGACTTCTGACTCTTTGGACACGGGCTGGGATATTTTACCAATGAGCTTTATCACCACGTAGGAACCATTCCCCTGTGAAATAACCATTTATTTCACATGGAAAGCTCTATTGGAACTGCTCCTAAGCACAGGAAACACTCTTATCAGCAGAGATAGAGGCACAACGCTCTAACGCCAGGCTTGCAGGCTGCTGCAATCCTCAAGTTCCACGTTTGCAAGAGGAAGCCCAGAAAAAAATGCATGCCTGTGGAGATAAGCCTGTTTGGATGTGGACATATTGCACATCTCCTTGTAGAGACAACAAATAGCTAACACACTCTCCTTGTTTTCCTACCTCCATTGGAAAGCAGCCCTTGGAATCTTCCATAAATCTATTTAACCCAAGCCCTCCAGCTCTCCCTGAGAAAGGAAAGTCAGCTCTCCTGGCATGTTTATCGATACAGGATGTTAAGTACCTGGCTGATGAGCTTTTAGCTTATCATAAAGACACTTTTTGTGCAAATTTTATGGCACGCAGCGTGCCAGAGCTTAGAGGAAAATGGGAGATCATTGTGGCAACGAGCGCGAGGGCTGCAGTTGAGAGAGGTCCCTCTGGGAACCACATCATCAGCAGAATTTTAAGTATTTGTGACTATTTTTTTTTAAATTGTGTTTCTAGCTGTGCCAAAAAATATCGAGGGGAAAAAAAAAAAAAGAAAAGAGGAAAATAACCACAGTGTTCTTCACAGGTTTGGGAATAAACATCTGTCCTTCGCGCTTAGAAGCTGCAAGGAGGAGAAAAACGTTAAAGGAAAATATTCCTCCCCAAAATACCACCGTTCAGAAGCCACGCTGTTAAAATTGCAGGAGTCAAAACAGGTTAAAAAAGATGCTGGGCAGATAGGTGCAGCTAGCTGAGGCCAGGAGCCTGGAAAGCATTACTGCTTACGCCAGAGCTTCACACACGGCGAGCCCACTCCTGCAGCCCTTTATTCGATGCGCTCGGCTTTATTCCCCCCGAGTAGCAACTCTGAGCTCAGGGGAGCAAATCACTGTGTGCAGCAAGAGAAAAAATCCTCGGTGAGGTTCACACAGCCCCAGCAATGCAGCTCACAGGGTCTTAACACCCTCCCCGCTCAGCGCGGGATTAGGCGGGAGCGTAAATAAAGCCAGGCTTAAACGCGTCCCTCCGCGAGGTCAGAGATCAACTATCAGCTTCAGAAACGCACTGAGCAGCTTGAAAATTGCACCTCTGGCAAGGGAAATGTCAATCATTTTTCTCTATTTCCATTGCTCATGTCAGGCAATTCACAAAAAAAAACCAGCAGAATTTGCTGTACCTGTCCCAAAAATAAATGCAACATTTTCCTCCGTAATATCTCGATTTCCAGAAGCCAAACACTGATTTTAAAGCACTCTAAATGTGTTTAATAAAAACTGGGGTTCCTTCTCTTCGTAAATAACGTTTTCTGATTTTACGTTCCTCATTTTGGAAGCCAAAGGCAGGGTTAAAAAAAAAAATACCAAACACCTTTTCCCATGGAAAATTTAATTTTGTTAAAAAACAAATCTCGAAAGCCGAGCGGCCGCTTCTCACAGCGACTAGGAGAGGATCTGAAATGGGATAACACAGAAACACAGATCCCAGCTCTGCCTTTCTTATTCCTTGCGTTGTGTCAGGTCGGGGACTGCAGGAACCCCTCTGCTCGGGCAGACAAAGGTGACTTTAACCTCCTGTGTCCAGGAGTAAATTCTACTGGAGAAAATTCAGTTTTACAGGCACGGCTATTTGCGCTGCTTATATTTTTTATCCTCAGCACAGAATTTTAGGGACAACTTAAAAGATTTCTGTCAAATAACAAGACATCCTCAAAGCAGAGCTTTGCTACAGGAAATAGTCACGCGTGGTGTGTTTTTTAAATGAACAGCTATTCAAAAAAATTCAAACTTAAAGGCTGGTGACTTGAAATAAATCACAGCTATCGCTGCGCAACGGTAATACAGCGGGTTCTGTATCTGCAAACAGCCTCAGGTGGTTATGAGCTTCCTCTGCGTTGCCCACAGGTTTGCTCAGAGGAGGAGGAGGCAGCCCCTGGGGGGGTCTGAGCTCCTGGGTACCCCACGGTGGTACCGCTTGGCACCGTGTGCCGAGCCAGGTCCCCATCTGCTAAAAATCAGCGACGTGCCACCCGCCCAGGGGCTGCGGAGCGAACGCGCGGCTCAGCGGCCGGGGAAAGGACCTTTTCTGCTCTTTTTTTTCCACCCACAAAGGTGGGATTTTTCCAGAGAGCTCGGTGTTACCGTTGGTGACTTCAAGAGGAGTGGAGACAGAGTGTGAAAGTCTTTCAAACTCCTCCTGTCCTAACACCTGCAGAATGCCAAGGGCTTCCCACAGAGCAGGACCGAAACCAGCAGGGATTTTCAAATATTGCTAAAACAGGGGACAGGCACAAGAATTAAAGTCTCTGTTAGGTTAGATCCTTCTTTCAACAATGTCCTGGGAGTCTCAAGAGCAGCCAAGCACCAGTAGCCCTCTTCCCTTTCCCTGGAGCTTTACCAAGAGCTGCTGATGTACTACGAGCCATGAGCTCTCCCCGACGTGATGTGGGTGAAGATAAAGACACAAAGACCAGCAGCAGAGCCAGAGGTGGTCGGGGCATGTTG
>NW_008581492.1:10142-12539 GCF_000691845.1 Merops nubicus
AATAGGTTTGGAAATTGGGATCCAAGGGCTGTTGTCACCACTTGGTCACGGTGAGGACCAAAATGCCCATCAATGAGCTTTGAAGAGCTACAATCACTCCCCACTTCCAATCTGTTTCGGAAGCAGCTGGAATCAGCTGGCAACTAAGAGTAATTTCTGGAAGTCTGAAAATTTGTGGAAAACGAGATGAATTAAGAATCAGAGAAGATGATATAGTCACACCCTTTATATGCTCACGAGAGAGCATCATTAGCATGAACATCACCATAAAGCATTGAAATAAACTCTCTCGCTTATCAAGATGCATTGTGAAAACACATGGATCCATTCCTGTTGAAGGCCAAAATAAACCAGGAGTATTTTTCCACGTATTTTTTTCCACCCCTTCTGAAAAACGTTCCCTTTCAGAAACATTTTTTTAGAATTTTTGAAAATATCCTTCTGCTGATGGTAACCTGATTGGCCACAATCTTCCGTGTCTCAAAGCAGAAAAAGGGAGTGAAAACAAGAAATAAAAGGCATGTAAATATAGGGAAAGGAATTAATTAAGTGCATTAAAATTTTGGTTTTAAAAGCTGTATTGTGAGAAAAGAAAATGTGTAACCTATTTGGACTGTAAACCAGGTTATCAACAAGAGCAAAGGCAAATCCCTCTTCTGTGCCTTTCTAGGTGCTTCAGCAAGAGCTTTGCAAAGCATTTATTTTGGGAGTTGATGTCGATCCCTCTTCTTTCTTCCTTCACATGAAAAACCCAAGAAAATATAAATATTGTTTGAGTTAACTCCTTTTTTTTCCTTTTATCCCTTAAACCAGAAAACAGTAGCGAAAGAACTGTTCAGATCAAACATGACATATCATTATATCTGAAACAAAGTGTTTCAAGTTTGGCTCGGGGTGAATGTTGCACTATTGGAAAACACAACATTTAACCAAATTTAGTCTCGTAATATCTTGTTGAAATCAAAATATTTCTCTTCTAAAGTTTCAGCAAAAAAAAAGAGAAAACCCAACGGTTTTAATTAGGGCAGAACTCATCCTTTTCAGTTAAATCTGACTTACATTCAACACCAACTCACAAACGGTTTTTGTCAAACTGAAAAACGTGTATTTTGGGCACATCTGAGCTCTGGTTTGTGGAGAAGCTGGTACTTGGGGGCCACGATGTGCACTTGGGGTGACTTGGTTATTGCCACAGTTTGGCCATCGCTGTCCTATCTGTCCTGCAGCTGAGAACAAGGCTGCTTTGTGCTAGGAAGAGTCTGAGAAAATTGAAGTATCTCCATTATTATGATGACCACGACGATGGGAGCCTGGGTGCTGCTGGCTTGGACCTTCAACCATCAAAATTTGAGGGAACAAAATGCATCCCCTTGTTTCTGTTTTTATCTTTGCATTCACCCCTCGTTTCTTTGGCATCCCCATTTCCCATCATCTCAGCAGCTCTTGCTGCACTTGAAGGGTTTGCCTTCGCTCAATGCGATCAAGAGCTAAGAAGAGGAGAAAGAGAAGATCATCAACATAAGATTATAATATCTGCTCTGGCTCTTCGGTGGCTCTGAAAACGTGCAAGTATGGTTGGGGAGATGGAAAATAATATGAAACACTCACTAACAGCATGTAGCGTAGAAACTTCGAAAACCACTGTAGTCATTGACTCACAGATGGTCAAATGAACAACATGTTTCTATTCCTGTATTTAATTAAATCTTAATTATGCCACCAACAGGGTTCAAAACGGCATTATGAAACAGCTTGCATGAATACCAAAATACGATTGGCTGACGAGACTTTGAACTCGTGTAATTATCTTCCCCAAAAAAGCACACACGTTGGGTCTATAAAGCCCCTTTGCCAAGCAGCCCCTTGCACCGCGGCGCGAGATGAAAAAGAAATCCACGTGGAATAGACTCAGTTCAAGATATGGAGCTGAGAAATGGAGAGGCTGATTTCAGATCACCAGTGAGACCAGTTGAGAGGTGCTGGGAGTCAGGGGGAGTCCTCTCCAAACCTCCACATCAGGCCCTTCCGTGGAGGTTTTGCCTCTTACCTTCGTGGGTCCGTAGATAAAATGGACCCATAATAAAATCAAGCAAGTCTAATTTAATTCTTCCACCAGCTGATCACGTGAGTTAATTAAAAACAGTTGCCTGAAATATTCCTTTGAATTGTTCTATTTTTTTGTTGTGGAAAAAAAGGCTCTTTATTGAAAAGAAAGATTTTTGGAGGATCTTTCTCTTTCATTTTTAATACGGCAGCTAAAACCCAACAACTCTTAAGTGCTTTTTCCCCAAAAAGTTTTGTTTTTTGCAGTGCTGGGAAGGCTCCTGGAAGGGAGCTCCAGCCTAGATTAATCTCAGGCTCTTTTTTCACCTTTTAATGCCATTTCAAGTTCCTTCT
>NW_008581493.1:0-210 GCF_000691845.1 Merops nubicus
CTGTGGGACCTGCCCTGCGCCCGTCATCCCTCTGCCAGCAAGTGCCACACGACTCTGATTAAAGGAATAATCCCCAGAGTCCCGAGGGGAGAGGGCTGCGTGTGGGGGGCTCTGAGTGCCAGAGCTCCCTGCCCCCCCCCGGAGCTCCCCCGCCACCCCGGAGCCTTTTGTTGTGCTTTGCCAGGCCCTAAGGGAGGGATAGGCCTTATT
>NW_008581493.1:228-4096 GCF_000691845.1 Merops nubicus
TTTCTTTGGTTTAATCAAAAAGCCCAAATCCGCGTGGTTTAGCTGGCAGCGCCCGGGATCCCTGGGCAGGGCCGGGTGGCTGGAGCGGGGCTGTGCCAGGCTGGGGGCTCCATCCTCCAGAGAGAGCACGTGTCCTGTCCTCCTGTCCCCTGTCACCGGGAGGAGCAGCTCCAAGGGACCCCAAGCGTGGCACCGCGGTCTGGGGCTGCGTGTGGGGCATGACCCACCTTGGGTCAGGGGAGATCAACCTCATGGGAACCTTCGCTGGGCTGTTTGGTGGGAAGAAGGATCCGTGCCAGGACGGAGGGAGGCTGCTGTCTCCTCTTCGGGCCCCCCATGGAAGGAGAGACTCCCCCAGCTGCTGCCCCACCTCCACCAGGACTAAGCAGCACCACGGGCCACCCCCGCTGCCCGGCCACCCCTCACTGTGCCACTCCAAGCCCCGGCAGGTTCGGGGGCACTTCTGGCCACAGGTCCTGGGAGTGGACTGGGGGTTAAACATTCCTCAGGTGCTTCAGCTCCTTCTGCAGCTTCTCCGTGAGTTTCTTGAAGGATGGCCGCTTGCCTGGCTCCAGCTCCCAGCAGCTCCTCATCAGGGCATAGACGGTGGGTGGGCAGCCCTCGGGGGGCTCCATGCGGTACCCCTGCTCCAGCAGCTCCGTCACCTCCTTCAGGCTCTGGCAGGATGGAGGAGCCAGCTGGAGCTCCCCCCTTCTCCACCCTGGAGGGTCTCACCCTGGCCAGGGCACAGCAGGAGGTCCCCATCCCCTTGGTGCCGGTGGGGTGTGACCTGTGGTGTCCCCTGGCACTGCACTTACCAGCTTGGGGTAGGGCGCTCGTCCAAAGGAGAAGGCTTCCCACAGGAGGATCCCATAGCTCCACACGTCTGACTTGGAGGAGAATTTCTGCAGTGGCAGGAGGAAGGGAGGCTGAAGCCAGCCGGGGTCCCCGCTGGGCTCCCATCCCTCCCTGAGGGCAAAATAGGGGACAGCCCCCTGCCCCCCCAGCTCCCTGGGGTGTGCATGCCCATCACCCAGACAGCCCTGGGTCCATCCTGCCGGAGCTGCCCCTATTCCCACTACGCACCAGGGCAAGGGCTGGTCAGGACAGAGCCCCAGTTTTGGGGCAAACAGGGTTGAATGTGCCAGAAGCCACCACAGGGTGGGGACGGGTCGGTGGGAAGGCAGATGAGCAGGGGGGTCCCAAGGGGATGAGCTGCTTAGGGGGGACCCTCGACCCCCCACTCCCTTCCCACTGTCTCTCACGTTGTGTTTCAGAGCCTCGGGGGCCGTCCACTTCACGGGCAGCAAGGTGGCGTCTGCGCCCTTGGGGTTGACCCGGGCCAAGCCGAAATCGCTCACTTTGGCCACGTTCTCCTCAGAGATGAGGATGTTGCGGGCGGCCAGGTCCCTGTGCACCAGCTTCTTGGATTCCAGGTAGTCCATGCCCTGAGCCACGTCCCTGCCGTGGCAGAGTCCGGTGTCACCGCACGTCCCCCGGGGCCGCGCAGGGGGATGCAGAACACCGGCCCCCAGCCTGGAGGAAGGGGGATAACTCACAGAGCAAACAGGAGGAGCTGCTGGGTCGAGACGAGTGCCCGGCCCCGTGTGCGCAAGAAGTTCACCAGGTTGCCCTGGTGGAGAGGAAACACGTGAGGACCGGCAGGAGGGGGCTGCCCAGAAACAGACTTTGCATCCTGTGGGGGCTGCTGCTCAGCCCCCAGACAGGGATTTTGTCCCCAGGCCTGAGTGGCAATGGGCCCTGCTGGCTGAGGACCCGCTGGGTGTCTGACCTTGCTCATGAACTCCATGACGATGTAGAGGCCGTTGTGCAGGATCACGCCAAGCAAGCACACCAGGTTTCTGTGTCGGACCTTCCTGAAATGGAGGGGACCCGGTCACAGGGGTGCCTGCTTGTCCCCAGGTCCTGGGGCAGGGTTTGGGCATATCCCCCACAGGGCGCTCACGTCATGGCAGCCGTCTCAGTGAGGAAGGCCTGGGCCGTCACGTCACACTTGATGTTCTTCACAGCCACCTTCTGCCCCATGTACTCGCCCTGCAGGACATCTGGGAGGGGACACAGGGGGTCAGGCTCAGCCCCACACTGGACCCCCTGCATCCCTGGCTGAGCCCCCCGTGCCATGGGATGGGGAGGGGATGTCAGGGAGTGCCATTTGGGGAAGCCCACTGCCAGGGAACCTCCAACCCCATCTTCTCACCCACCTCCGAACTCGCCTTGCCCAATGCGGTCTCTGAGCGTGAGGTGCTGCAGGTTCAGCAACCAGCCAGCTGGGTACAGGCACAAGGGAAGGTTAGCAGAGGCCACCACTGAGACCACGCTGCCTTGTGCCCAAATCCCAGACCACGACCCCCTCCTGCCGTCCCCTACCTTTGGCCAGCTCCTCCTCAGCTGACTTCATGCCCGGTTTCAGTTTGGGTTTCACCAGCTTGGTGCAGAGGGCTCCCTGCTCCTTCATGTAGTGCTGCCGAGGGGTGAACAGGAGGAGGTGATACAGCAATGCCCTCACTGACCCCCAGGCTCAGGGTGTGGGACTGGGAAACGTCTGTGGGATGCTCCACGGGACCCCACAACCCTCCCTGCTCTCAAGGGGCTGGAGCTCCTCCAGCCCAGGCAGCACGAAATGCTGATTTCCCCCAGCACTGGCACTTGCAGCCCACGTCTCAGTCCTGCTCCCCCCCGGGCACAGCCAGGGAAACACAATGACAGGCCATGGGCTGCACGGGACGTTACCCATGAGCCGGGTGGCACCATGGGGTTAAAATCCCCAGTGGGGGCTGCAGCAGCTGGGGGAGGTTTGCAGAGGTCACAAGGAGCAGAAGCAGCAGGACAGCCACTGGGGTTACAGAGCAGGGTCAGGGCATCTGAAAGGGGAAAGGACCCACTGGAAAGCAGAAGTTGTGTCTAAATGAGGAAAAAATACAGAATCATAGATTCATTAAGGCTGGAAAAGACCTCTAAGGCCATCAAGTCCTACCATCAAACCAACACTACCATGACTACTAAACCATGTCCCCAAGTGCCATGTCCACACGTTTTTTTGAACCCCTCCAGGGATGGAGACTCCTGTGCAGCCTGGGCCAAGGCCTCACCACTCTGCCAGGAAAGAATTCTTCCTAAAATCAAATTGAAACCTCTCTGGTATAACTTAATCTCATATGAGAGTGCAGTGGCCTGGAGAGGAGATGGGCAGCAGCTACGAGACAGGGTGAAGATGGGCGATGAGGAGGAGCCCTCTGGAAGGGTGAGAGCTGATACAGCAGCCTGGGAGCCATGTGGGGCCAGCAGCTGAGCTCTCTGGTATAACTTAATCTCATATGAGAGTGCAGTGGCCTGGAGAGGAGATGGGCAGCAGCTACGAGACAGGGTGAAGATGGGCGATGAGGAGGAGCCCTCTGGAAGGGTGAGAGCTGATACAGCAGCCTGGGAGCCATGTGGGGCCAGCAGCTGAGCCGGCTGAGCGGGGGGCTCAGAGTGGAGAGGAACACAGCAAAACAGTGGGAGCCACCAGCCTTTGGCAGGGATGGAGGATGATCCCAGGTAACAAAACCAAAGGAAAACCACAGGAGAAAGGGACAAGGACTTTATCCTGCTTTATATGACCCCGTGAGGTCCTTGCCCTCGGTCTGGCACCGCCGGGGCTCCCTGTCCAGGAAGGGGCTTCTCACCTCGATCATGTCGATGAGGTTGGAGAAGTGCTGCTGGCTGTCGATGCTGAGGGTGTGCTCCTCGTGCACCACGCGGTAGTGGATCACCTCCCTGCCAAAGCTCACGCACAGCACGTAGTCCCCGGGGTGCCGGCCGGACTCGCGCACCAGGAACATCCCGTCCTCGGGGGGCTGCAGCTCCT
>NW_008581494.1:0-666 GCF_000691845.1 Merops nubicus
TGGGGAAGGGTCTCACCCAGGAGGTTGACCTGTGGCACCCCCTTCAGCACCCTCAGCATCTCCTTCACCTTCGTCTCCTGGCTCACCAGCAGGATGTTGCGGGTCACGAAGAGGGGGAGGAGGTTCTTGAACTTGGACTGAGACAGCACGGGCCTGACAATCTGGTGAGAGAGCCTTTAAAATGCAGCTTTTCCCCCCCAGAAACAGCAGGGATCTGCCCCTGGGGATCTGCCCCTACCTCATTGAAGACGAACTTGACCTCGATGTCGTGCTTCCGGAGGTAATGTCTCATCAGCACCACGTCCTCGTTGGGCATGGAGTTGAACTGACACACGGCGACCAGACGGTTGTCCCTGAACACCTCCTGGGCCTGTCGCTGCAGCAGCCGGGTGTAGCCGTCCTCCTGTGGGCAGCCAAGGGGTGCCTGAGGGCTAAAAGAGCTGCCAGGGATCCCAGGGAGGCTGCCCAGGATCTGAGGAAGCTGCCACAGATCGTGGAAAATCTGCCTGGGATCTAAGGAAGATCATGGGAGGGCTGCCTGGGATCTGAGGAAGCTGCCAAGGATTGCAGGAAGGCTGCCCAGGATCTGAGGAAACCACCCAGGACCATGGGAGGCTGCCAGGGATTGCAGGGAGGTCCCCCATGAGCTAAGGAAGCTGCCAAGGA
>NW_008581495.1:0-6821 GCF_000691845.1 Merops nubicus
TATATATATATATACTGTCATATGTGAGAGCAAAGTGATCTTTCATAAACTGTGTAATATTTGAAACTCCAAATAATATCACATAAACTTAACATAAACTCCATAATATAGAATATAATATAAATTCCATCATATTTGAAAAGTCATGGCAGTCAGGTAGCCATCAGTGATTGCAAAAGGAAACATTACAACCATTTTTAAAAAGGGTAAAAAGGAAGACCTTGACAACTATTGAACAGTTGCACCTCAGTGAGATCATGGAACAGATCCTCTGGAAAGACATGTTGAAACACAGGGAACACTGGGAGGTGATTAGAGACAATCAGCATGGCTTCATCAAAGGCCAATCATGCCTGACTGGTCTAGTGGCTTTCTATGATGGAGTGACTGCATCAGTGAACAAGGGAAGAGCTATGGATGCCATCGAACTGGGCTTCTCTAAGGCATTTGATACATCTGCTGCTCTCTGTTTTTCTCCACATACTGATTACAGAAATTATGGGTGTTCTGTTACTACTTATGTTGTGTTTAAAACACAACTCCTACCGCTAATGTTCGAGAGATTATATTCCATTGTCAAATGCTATCATGTTGGTTATGCCACATCTGGTGAAAAAAGATTTGATTGCTCCTATTCCCTGCAAATCTTACTATCTTATAAGAAGGTTAGTTCAAGGAAGTAAGGATTCTATTCTAGGCTTAATCAATTGCTTTTTTTCTCAGCCAAGATGAAATATTCTGAGTCTCTAAGGTCTGTTCTCTATGGTTCAATGTTTTCTCTTCTCTGAGTTTTTTTATATGCTTGATTTGATCTGCATTTCCGATGTGCAGTAAACTATATTGCAGCTTCCAAAGTGATATTCTTCACTTTGTGTGAGGATTTAAAATCTTTGACCTGTTCCTATCTTTTTTCATTCCATATATTAAATATTACTTTTAAAATATGTTTTGGTAAATCCTTATGACTCATTGATTTAAGCAAGTCTTGGTTTGATAACATTTGTATTGTCAGAAATAGCTACTATTGTATGACAGCCTCACCTAATTTTGCTTTTCTCTCTCCTATTAATAGTATTTTGCCTTTTCCTGAGAAATACTTCTGCTAACCATAGCCTATATTTCCTTGCTGGATATATATTTTATAAATAATAATTACTATATACATCCGTGTTCTGGACTTCACCTTTCTGACTTTTGTTTAGTGTTCAAGAAATTAAATCTTCATAATGTAGTATCTGCCTTTATTCAATCTACAAATGCTGGAAAATAGTGGAGCTACATAGGCTCTGTATTTCTGAGTGGAGGAAATGAATTGTAAAGATCTTTAAAAAAGATACTAAGTCATTCATGGTCAGTTTCAGATTCTATTTTCCTCCCTCAAGTGAAGAGAAATATGAAAGTTGTTGTGGATTTCTATACAACTTGCTCTGCCAGCAATTTACCTTTGCAGCAAAGAAGGCTAAGGATGGAGCCACGTGCTTTTCAGAGTTGCCCAGTAACAGGACAAGAGGCAACAAGTACCAACTGAAACACAGGAGTTGTATGTACATCAGGAAACATTTCTTCCTTGTGAGGGTGAGTAAACTTTGGCACAGGTTGCCCGGGAAGATTTTGGAGTTTCCATCCTTGGGGATATTCAAAAACAGTCTGGACTTGGTCCTGAGCAAGTAGCTGTCAGTGGCCCTACTTGAGCAGGGACATTGGATCAGATAATCTCTAGGGATGTCTTCCAACTGCAATCATGCTGTGTAATTCTGTTAATGTCTCGTTACGTCTATTCTATCCTACTGTTTCCCCATGGAGCAAAATCACTCCTCTGTAGATCTTAGCATTGTCTTTTCCAGTTGTTTTCTATTTTGAGGAGTATCATTATAGGGAGTAAAATTTACCAGCTCTGCAATTCCATAAGGTGAGTCTAATGGCCAAAGAAGTTTGAGAACTGAGTTATTTACATTTTGAAAAGTTTTAGAATTTTTTCTCCACAGCATCAAAAGAAAGTTACATTCTTCCTTTTTTATTTGGGTTACTGAACACAGCCTAATAACCAGACTGATTTTACAAAGATGCATGAATTATGCTCTGTTTTTCTGACAATTAGAATTTTTGCCAGCATATCAAACAGATTTCATTAGAAGGTTTCTACTTTCAACCGGTTACTGATAATGTTCTCCTTTTAAGACTTAGAAAAAGCTCTTTCTGTTGAGATAGTTGGCTAATTTGAAGTCTTTTAATATATGTAAAACCCCCTATCTTTCCATTACTCCAGCCAACCATATTCTAGGCAGCATTAAAAGAAATGTGGCCAGCATGTCAAGGGAGGTGATTTTTCCTCAAAAGACTTTTTCCTCAAAAAACTGCTCAGGATTAGAAGACTGTGCATAACACAGTGCAGCTGTGAACTGCTTTTTTCCCCCAAGTTACATCAACAAATATTTAAAAATTATAGTCCTTGACTGATTTTAGATCACCCTATTTTAGGTAGATAATCATGGTGATGAAATTAGGAGCTAACTTGCCCAAGGCTGTTTCTATTTCCATTGCGAAGAGATAAGTATTCTGTGAGGAAAGTCAGCTCTCAGGAGTTTGTAAATACCCTCTATAGTAATTTGCATCTCTTCAGCAACTACAGAGAGCACTTTGGGCAGCTGTGTATCTAACTTAAGTGCTTCTGTAGAGTGTTGCACCCTAGACTGGGTGAATCCAGGAATGCTCTGTCTTTGAACACAGATTCACTGACTGTTGTCAGATCTGCGTTTTACTTTTTTATTTTCCAAACCCTGGCCCTGTTTTCTTTTTCTTTTTTTTTTCTTTTTTTTCTTTTTTTTTTCTTTTTTTTTTTTTTTGTTTGTTTTGTTTTATACTGTTTAGTAGTAATATTACTATGTGTAGCATTACTCCAGTTTGTGCACCAACATCATTGATAATTAAGCTGTCCCAACTGAACTGAAAACTTTTCCCATTGTTCAATTGATTTGAAATGCCTTTTTGAGATTCTTAGATTGGCAAAACATATTTTTTTTTTTTTTTAATTGTTATCCATTACTGAAAATCACAATCCTTGTTTTTGCAAAATTCAGACTATGAAACTAAAATATACCTGAGTTTGTTAAAGGCATAGGCATTTGTCTTTGTGCACCTTCAATTAGTGTATTTATCATCTTAAGTTTTAATGTATAAAATAATCAAAACAATTTTGAAAACATGTTCGAAGAAGAATATATTGAGCCCTTTGAGTAAAACAAGACACAGCATGGTTTCAAACTCAGAAATAAATGCAATTCAGGAAGATATAAGTGATAAGGCAAAATACTGACTTAGCAGAATCCAACTAGTACACAACTAGAAGTTGAAAAAAATATAAAACTTGTGTAACAACAGACCAAAACTTACCAGCTGGAAAACAAAACTTTTTCTACTCGTCTTCTTTGAGAGGAAGAAAAAACTTTAAATACCCATCAGAACAAAGCTACAAAGGACTTGAAAGAACTAAGTTTCTACAAGAAAAAGCAAATAGTTCTTCATGACACTGGAAACACAAATCAGTGACAAAACAGTAGAAAAATATGAGAGAATCCAAAATAAGTTGGGGGACAAATTGCTTTGAGGCACAGAAATCTCACAGGGGAATTGAAAGACCATTTGTTCCAGTAAACTGACACAGCAAGCTCTACTTCAGAAAAATCACCATCACTTAAAATAGATCAAGGACACAGCTGAATTAAAGAAAAACTAAAGACTAAGGATTCTAAAATTTCTTTAGAAAATTAAATAAATTCTGCTGGATCCATTTTGTGTAATGGATATTGTTCTCTCTGTGGAAATGAACATCTTGTAAACATCTGCTAATTTTCCAAGAGGTCATTGTTTGTTTATCTGTTCAGTTTGGTTTGGTTTGAGTTTTAAAGTCTAATAGGACTAGTTCAGGAATACTAAATGTAAGAATCAGAAGCCAAAACTATCATGTCATGGTTAATCAGGTGTTTTGAACTTATCACACTTCATTTTATGTAACTCACAGTTCAAAACTCTTTGACCACAGCAATGGTTTGTAACAGTGACATTGAGGCATACTCTGCTTGTGCTCCTGGAGATACTCTCCTTCCTTACTTGCATGGCTAGTCTGGAACAATGAAGCAACTGGGCTAGATACAGTAGATTTATGCCCCAAGGAATATGTTAAACTGAAATCGTAATCAGGCTCACATAACAAAAGACTGAGACACTTTTTATATTCTCATTTAAGTTAATTATAATTCTGCTACACATTTTAAGGACAGAAAAAATCAGGTGAAAGACACTGCTTATGTTTCATGCAATGACACTGTTTTTATCTAAATTATGATGCATGGTTGGCAAAGACAGTGTCATTATAATTGAGGAGAGTTAAGATAGTTCATCGAATGTGGATTAATGTTTCAAGATCATGTGGCTGCTCGCACGTCATGCAAACAGTAGCTTTTGCTACTGGAACAGAGTTGGAATCATTATAGGTTGAATAATGTTAAATCACGAGTAGAAATGTATGAGTTTACCATACCCTCAACAGATCATTCAGAGCCATACTCAGAACTATGACTAAAAACTGACAAACACCATGTGTTTATTAAAAGAATCCTCAAATTATCCTCCTCCTTAGTAATTCTTTTTTTTTTTTTAATCAGCATATTAGTGTATTTTAAAAGTATATGCTTTCATTAAATAGAAACAGGGTGCCATGAGTTTTTGTGATAATTTTGGACTTTGGAAAATTTTAATTTAATAAATGAATAAAATCTCCTAAGATGTCATTTTACATTAACAGGAATGTAACAAGATGTCCCTCCATAGTAATGTTTTTTTCTGCTTTGTGTAGGAGAAGTGTCCTAAAATCTGATGGATTATGCTCATTACTATTATAAATGTGCACAACAATTATCATCTCTGTTGTTTCATTTATATTAGTAAAAAGAATATACTTTGGTTTTGTGTATTTGGAGAGCAGATGGCTTCTTTGGTATTTAAAATGACAATAGGTGTATTGATGCTGCCAGTAGAAACTAGGAAAAGAAAAATAAGAAACTGAACTTTTGTACTTGATTGAAATGCTGCTCTCAGATTTTATTTTTTGCTGTTTGTTTGTTTGTTTGTTTGTTTTTAAAGCAGAGAAAAGCCAGCATCTTCCAAAAGCTGCTGTAAGCAACAAAAGCAAATGTTTATTCAGCATAAATATCTAACTTTTTTATATCATCTAAGTCTCAATGGTTTGGTCATGAAAAGGTATAAGGCACCTCAACTCAGGTTGCAGACATATGAGCTGGAGCAGGTTATGGAGTGCACCCTCATCAGGTTGGTGGGTGACGTCAGAGTGTGAGGAACAGTTGATGATCCCTGCCATTTGCAAGGGTGTAGAACTGGGAAAATGGGCCAACAGGAACCTCCCAAATTGCAGCAAGGATAAATACCAAATCTTGCACCTGGGAAGGTAGGCTCCTCTACAATGATACACACGGGCATAATACTGTCTGAGGAGAACCTTTGCTGAGAAGGACCTAGGGAGGTACTGGTAGATGGTGAGCTGGGCTTGACACAACAGTGTGCCCTGGCAACAAAGACCAAAAGCAACCATAGGTGTACTAAGAGAACAACATCTAGGAGGTCCAGGGGAGTGATTACCTCCTCTCCACTGTATTTGCCACATCACATGTGGAGTCCTGTAACCAGTTTTGGTTGCCCCAGTACAAGAAAGATCATGTTGATAGGCTGTTTTCCAGATGTGATATAACATAGCTTAATGAAAGGATGAAAATAATCCTTGCAGTTACAATAACACTTGTTGTGCATGTAACTGAGGGAATGCTAGGCTAAATATTCTAGACTAAGTAACTAACCTGAGGATGGGGTTTATCTTAATTTTAATATTTCTAAGCTACCTAAGTGCATTAGTAGTCAATATGAACTACTGCCACCATCCCTTTTTCCTTTTTGTAATTTGGAAACTGTCTTGGTCAAGAAGTACCTGATTTCTTTCTACCAAAAATTCAATAAAGGCTATATATATATAACCTTTCCCTATGCTGAATTTCAGTTCCCTTCTCTGCCAACATAGATTCAAAGCTGTAGCCCTGAGCTTATAAGTGAATAGGGAAGATAGTAACATATTCATAGGATTAAAGTATGCTTCAGTGAGGACTGGTTTAGTGAGGCTGTAGTCAGTGTCTTCTATTGAAGCTTTTTCTGTTAAGGAATATAATTCTCAACACAACAGTAAAAAAAAAGAGCAAATGTGATTAGTTCAAAATTTATCAAGGGAACAGCCTGTTGTATCCACAAAGGTAGTGGCTTATGGAGTATCGCATCCCAATAAGAAGGCAGAGGGACAGAGAGGACTAAACATCCAGAAACTTGGAGCTTCTCTGTTTTAGCAATGTTCTGTGTCCTTGATCTTTCTCATTTCAAAATTGAACATTTATTGTTTGAGTGGTAGAATGGACTTTACAAAACTCTTATTTCTAATGTAGTATTGGCCCATTACACTTTTATTTTAATTGCAATGTTTAAAAGCCAGGTATATCAAGTACCTCTCAACAAGTATATCAATATATCAACAGGCCTGTGCAATCCTACAGGCTTGAGGAAGAGTGGCTGGCAAGCTGCCCAGCAGAAAAGGACCTGGAGATGTTGATTGACAATCACCTGAACATGAGTCAGCAATGTGACCAGGTGGCCAAGAAGGCCAACAACATCCTAGCTTGTATCAGAAACAGTGTGGCCAGCAGGATTAAGAACGTGCTTATGCCCCTGTATGCCTTGTATCCCCTGAGGCCAGTCTTGTTTAACATCTC
>NW_008581496.1:0-203 GCF_000691845.1 Merops nubicus
GGTGAGCCGGGGGAAGGGCAAGGGGCTCGCCAGGCCCAGGAACCAAATCTGTGGTTGGCTGATGAAGTGAGGTGGTGAGGCCACCTTTGCTGCGTCAGGTCTATTGGGAAGGTGGCCGCCGTGGCCTCGGGGTTGGCAGAACTGCATCCACCTCCTCAGGGAGCCGTGGAGGGGGTGCCTGGTGCCTGTGGCAGGGGGACTGT
>NW_008581496.1:356-575 GCF_000691845.1 Merops nubicus
GATCCTTAATGAGAGCAGAGCAAAGAGAGGAGTGGGGAATCTGATTCCTGTAGCAGCTGATGGGAAGGAGCCCTGGTCCATGGGGGGCTGAAAAGCACATGGAGGGCAAAAGGAAATTGGGGAAGTGGTCAGAACCCGAGATAAAGCTCGGGGGATTTTGGCAACAATTTGGGACGGACGGAAGGACGACACAAGATGGGGAGAGGGGACCGACGGAGG
>NW_008581497.1:0-1772 GCF_000691845.1 Merops nubicus
TTTATCCTGCAGCCTCCTGCCCCTCACGGAGGAGGGCGGGGGCAGGGAGCTGCTGTGGGGCATCAGTGAGGGGGTGTCCCAGGGCCAGGATGTTAAATGGACCAAAGCCCCCCAGTCATCCGGCCCCGTGGAGGGGCTGGGGGGTCCTGGAGGCTCCTTGCTGCCCCTCTCCCCTCGCAAACAGGCTCATCTCATCTTGGGGGAAACCCAAGGGGGGGGATGATTTTTGGTTTTTTTTCTTTGCACTGTTTTTTTGGCTGCACAAGGTAACGGGTGGGGCGGGTGATATACCTCAAACAAGCTGGAGATGTAGCAGGGTGCTGGCGAGGGGCTGAAAGGTGCTGCCCGGGCTGGGCTCTCAGGACGTGGTGGCAACAGGGTCCAAACCATCCTTGCCCCAGCAATTCCCTCTCCTGAGCTGAGAAACCCAACTGGATCCGGCCGAACCCCCAGGCTGAGAACAAGCTCTGATGCCAACATCTACATTGCTTTTTTGTTAATATTGAAAGGAGGAAGAAAAAAAAAATAGGTGCCTTTGAGGCACCGCTTCTTTATTTATTGTCTTTGTTTGACTTGCTGTAAAACCTCAGCCCGGGCTGTGTCTGGCTCAGTAACAGTCTCCCAGATGTCTTTTATGGGGGGTGGAGGTGCCGGGGCCCTTGTCTCACGTGCCGCACGTCGAAGCTCGGTTGCACTATTGCCACGTGTTCACTGGCCCTTTCCCTTCTCCAGGGTGTGTGTTTTCTCCTCCTTCCTACAAAATGGTCTTGAGAAAACCATTAAATGAGAAGCAGATGGTAGAACTGAGTTGTTATCTTGATTGGGGGTGGGCAGGGAGGGGTGATGGGGGCTGCTGGTGGCTCCTGTGCTGCTCCTGGTGGGATGGGGTTGTGCATGATGCTGGGTCTTGCTCCAGTCCAGGTGAGCATGAGGTAGCTCTGGACACGTGTCCTGTGGGGTGTCACACCTCCCTACATGCTTGGCCCCTCCAAGGCTCCAGCGTGTGCCCCTTCTCCAGCACTGAGGCTGTGGTGTGGGTTTAAACTGGGCTTAAACTGCTGCCTGCCTCAAGTGCTGCGTGGTGCTGAGCTGTGACTTGGCACATCCCATGTTTGGGGGGCTCGGCAGCCTCCAGGAGGGTGACTGGGTGTAGTTTTCAGGGCTGAGCAGCGACTGCTGGGTGACCCAGCAAAGGGGGCTGGCTGGAGGCAGGAGCTGCTGTTGGGGAACCATGGCACTAGTGATGCTGCTGGTGCTGTGCCCTGACCCAGAGGGCAACCAACCAACAGGGCCTAAAGTTTAAAGAAGGCTACAATGGAGGTGGCTGGCTGCTGAAGGTGCTGACCCTGCTGCCCCCTCCCCACCCTGGGCATCTCTACTGTCCTAGCTCCACTCCCAAACCCCTTTGATGACACTGGTGGTGTGTGGGGTTAGATCTGTGGGATAGCTGCAGGTCCTTGGGGCAGGAGCTGCCTCCTGGGCAGGAGCTACCTCCTCTGGCAGTGCCTGCAGGTGGAGGAAGGATGGAAAGAGGCCGAGCTACACCAACAGAGCTCAGCTGTGGCACATACCATGGGGCTGTCTCCTCTCCAGCCCTTTCCCCCAGCTCCCTTGATCCTCTGCTGTCGCTGGGGCACTGAAACCAGTTTTATTGCTCTACAAAGCACTGTGCCCATTTCCCCTTGCCAGTTGGGTGAATAGGAACCCTTCCAGGTCTCCTCCACCCCGCCGCGGCCAGGCTGAGCCCCAGGGGCAGGGTGGGAACGGCGGCT
>NW_008581497.1:1853-2128 GCF_000691845.1 Merops nubicus
TTACCAGCCTCCCCAGCACGTAAAGCTGCTCCCAGGGCATCCAGCTTAACCAGGGCAAAGTCCCGCTGCCCTGGGGGCTGCCCAGGTGGGAGGGGGTGAGCCGGGGGGGGGTGTGGCACCCGTGGAGCCTGGGCATGGAGCATCCCGAGGTGGAGGTCAAGCTGGGCTGAGTTTTTAACAGGCACTGATGGGAAGCGCCTGGGGGTTGGTTTCTGGAGCATCCTGGGGGGCTTGTGGTGGGGTCTCATTAATGATTTGCAAGGAAATGTTCTTGT
>NW_008581497.1:2487-2947 GCF_000691845.1 Merops nubicus
GCCCTTGGAACCCTTCCTTTCAGCCCAGCCCTGATTTCCACTGCCTCTGCTCCCCCCATACAGCAGCTGCCCCCCAGCCCGGGGCTGAGCCCCCCTTTCAGGCCAGGACTATTATTAAGAGCTCTCTTTCATTCAGCCCTTTCATCCCAAGGATTCACAAACCCCCTGCTTGCCCCCAGCCCCCGAGCACAGCCCCCTTGCTGGTTTGAAATGGGTGAAGATGACCTCAGCTGCATTTTGCTGAGAAAATGCCATTTTTGGGGGGTGACTTCATCCAACCTGCTGCCTTTGTTGCAAGAGCAAGGCAGCGTTGCCTCGGCGTGTGGGAGCAGGGCTGTGCCCCTGCCAGGCTGGCTTGGGGAAGAGGGAAACGAGGAGAAACACCCAAAAATAAATTGTCCCGGATGATGAGGTAATGCTGGTGTGCCTGGAGCACGGCGTGTTGCCCTCTGGATTTACA
>NW_008581497.1:2983-4751 GCF_000691845.1 Merops nubicus
TTAGCACTGTCCCAAGGGGTTATCTGGGTGCTGGGGGACATCCTGGACCTCTCCTGCTGGTCCTGGGGGCAGTGTCTGGTGCTGTGGACAGTGCCAGAGGGCAGGGGTGGGGGTTTCAGCTGTGAAAACTGGGCTTTTTTAGGGATTTTCTTTTGGAGTGTGTTGGGGTGGGTGGCACAGCTGTGGCTTGGTGGGTCGCTGGCACCCCAGGCGTGCTGCACGATGCACCAGCTGGAACTCCATTCATCTGGGGGCTGTTTTGGGAGTCGTGTCCCCATTCCACATCCACAAGCAGCCATGAAAAAAGGGAGAAAAGGGTGTTCTGAGGGCAGGGCAGCAGCAAGCGGGCTGGAGGAGTGGAAGAGGGTGTCTGTGCTGGCACTCCCAGCGGGTGCTGCCCGGGCTGGGCTCAGCTTCCCAGCAGAGGAGCCGGGGGGCCCTGAGTCACCCCGCAGCACCACGCTCTGCCCGGGCTTGTGCCGGGGAGCCCGGATGCACCGAGCCCATATTTGGGGCAGAGAAGGCTCAGGGAGGGGACACGGCGTGGGAAGGGAGGCAGGGAGACATGTGGCTTCCCGGGGGGGGTGTCTGTGACCCCCGGGGACAGCCTGCAGCAAAAGCCACTTGCACCTCACTGGAGCCAGCGGCCGCAGGCAGCGCAGGGGGGCAGCTGGTGCCTGCAAGAACCATCCTCATGTCGGTGGGAAGGGGATGGTGGCAGGGCCACAAGGCAGCTCTCGTTAGTAGCCAGCTCCTAACGATGCCCAGGGTGTGCAGCAGCTCAAGGGTGGCTGCCCCTGCTGCTCTGAGTTTTTCCCATCAGCTGTCATCGCCTTGGCTGTGACTGAGCCACGTCCTTCCTGCAGAAATCTCTTGGTGGTGATTCTTGGTTTGTTTGGTTTTTTTTTTCCCTCAGGTTTTCTGCTTGAGCATTTTTGTGTCTGTCTGATGCACCGTGGGCCCAGAGCCAACAATATTTCTAAGGTATTTTGTCATAACTTTGAGTGCCAGAACAATTAACACAACAAAGTTTAGACATTTCTTTTGCATGTGACGCTTTCAAAGTGAGGCTTTTTTTTTTTTTTCAAGGTGCCTCCACTGCTACCTGTTTGATTGCTGGATTTCTTTGAAGATCTGAAGAAGAGAAATCCCCACATGAAAGTCCTCCCATCTTCAATGGCACTTTGCTGGAGCCTGGAGCGGCCGAAAAAGGGGAGAAAGCGGCACCCGGAAACTTTGATCCTGTTTCCCTGGAGTAGAGGGAATGGCTCCAACACATCTGAGCCTGAGACTTAAAAACGTGATCCTGGACCCCACTGGGGACCCGGATAACCAGGCAGTGGTAACCATCCTGAAGCCCCAGTGCTCTCCCAAAGCTGTGATGGTGCTGGGGTCTCTGCTGGAGGAGGCATCCTGTGGGATTTCTCTGAGTAGACCCACTCTGCCCATCTCTCCAGGCCATGGGGCTGGCTCCTGGGGCGTGTGGTGCTGGGGTTGTGCTCCTCTCTGCAGGATTTGGGATCAGGTTCTGTGGTCTGCCAGCACTGCTGGAGCACTTTGTGCAGCTGAGGGACTGTCCAGCCACCTCCTGCCCTGCCCATCATCTGCAGGACCACCCACCCCATCACTCCTGCTGCTGGCTGGTGGGCTCTGAGAGCCATGCTCACATAGTGGCACCCACAAATGCTCTCCCTGGACAACCACCCACCCGAGCACCCTGCCCAGCACGGATCCCCGAGGGGTAACATAGAATCATAGAATCCTTTAG
>NW_008581498.1:0-904 GCF_000691845.1 Merops nubicus
TGATGAACCAAAGTCCTTGTTACATCACACCAAGCTTCACTAGGGCTCAGCTGGCTTGGCACTGCCCCAAGCCATTGCCCTGATGTCTAATGGCCCAGCAGGAGGTGGGGTGGAAGGGCCAGAAGAACCCTCCCAGGCTCTGAGCTGGGACCACCCCCAACTCTCCTCACTGGCTGGAAGGGGCAGGAGAACCCTCCCAGGCTCTGAGCTGGGACCACCCCCAACTCTCCTCACTGGCTGGAAGGGGCAGGAGAACCCTCCCAGGCTCTGAGCTGGGACCACCCCCAACTCTCCTCACTGGCTGGAAGGGGCAGGAGAACCCTCCCAGGCTCTGAGCTGGGACCACCCCCAACTCTCCTCACTGGCTGGAAGGGGCAGGAGAACCCTCCCAGGCTCTGAGCTGGGACCACCCCCAACTCTCCTCACTGGCTGGAAGGGGCAGGAGAACCCTCCCAGGCTCTGAGCTGGGACCACCCCCAACTCTCCTCACTGGCTGGAAGGGGCAGGAGAACCCTCCCAGGCTCTGAGCTGGGACCACCCCCAACTCTCCTCACTGGCTGGAAGGGGCAGGAGAACCCTCCCAGGCTCTGAGCTGGGACCACCCCCAACTCTCCTCACTGGCTGGAAGGGGCAGGAGAACCCTCCCAGGCTCTGAGCTGGGACCACCCCCAACTCTCCTCACTGGCTGGAAGGGGCAGGAGAACCCTCCCAGGCTCTGAGCTGGGTCCACCCCCAACTCTCCCCACTGGCACTGCCAAGGCAGCAGCAGCAGCAGATGTGGTGACCATCCTCCCCCTCCCCCCCGGTGCAGCATCCTCCCGTCGGGGTGACCCTCCCCCTCCCCAAACTGGCTGCCTTCTCCTTTCTTCTCCCCCCCTTCCTCCCTTTTTTCCCTCTTTTTGGC
>NW_008581499.1:0-42080 GCF_000691845.1 Merops nubicus
GGTCTCCAGCTGGACTTGGCACCATGGTTAGGCTAGTGAGGTGCACAGCGGCCATTTTCACTCTACACATGCACACAGTATGCAAAGCAAGTCATTGGCCCAAACAACTGGCAAGAAGTATAAGACTTTTTAAATAAAGTAGGTCATAGAAAGCCCAATGCAGAAAAGAAGAGACTTAAAATTTTTAGAAATTTGTAAATTTTGTTTCATCTGTCATCTTAATGTATTGCTCTGAAACTTGCTTCTAAAGGTGCAGTGATTAGGGAGCCCACTACACGGCCCACATTCCCTCGGCAGCAAACAAAAAAATACCCTGCAGACTTGAACAGACAAATCTCTGAATGACAAATTAATGCTCCTGCTTTATTGCAGGTGCTATGTTGACAAGTAGGCCAACAATATCTAGTAATTTGGTATTGTAATTATAACTCTGCCTCAGAGACATGTCGGGAGAGAAACATGAATCCAAAGTGATTTCTCTTTTGGCCTGGAACTTGGTGCTAGAGAAAGAACACAAACACTGCAAAGAAAAGCAACAAAGAGTAGCTCTTTGGGAAGACTTTTATGCATCACTTGAAATGTACGTTAAACTACACTAATAATCACGCTCCTCACACTGAACATGTTTGTGAAATTAGATGTTCCTTTAGACAGAATGTTGGACATTCAGAAATAGATTGAAAAAGCAGTTACAGTGTATCCCTGCTATTGTGCACCAGGGAACATGCTGTATAGTACATTTCTTAGCATCATCCCCAATCAGAAACTGCCCCAATGTAGAAAAAGTCCCAGAGCACAAAATCAGAATACCACCAACAAAGATTTTGTATATACACAGATCCTTGTAGGAAAGACTTTGCTTTTAGAATAGCACAATTCTAGATGGAAACATGAGTGGAAACTGCACTTGTGCACCTTGATCCTGTTGGCCAACCTGAAAGAAGTCTAAACACTGAAGTCTAAAATAAGGAGAGTAAAAAAAAACTATGTTCAGAGCTACATCTTTGTCCTTCCAATTAAAAAAAAATAAAAGTTTCTACTGAATGAAGCAAGCTGTGAATTGGAAATTTTCCTAAAGTTGGAGACGTAAGATCATGCTTCAGGAGTGCTGGAGCATCTAGAAAGGTAGAAATAAGAACTACTTCCCAGATTTTCTAACATGTAAAACTGTGATTCCCAAATACAGTCAAAGACAGCACGGTAAAATGCAGGGTTAAAAACAGTATCAGGATAACTTAATATTATAGAAATGGTACCTTGCATCTGTCCTCTGATTTAAGGATATTGTAAATTTCTTTGGCTGCCATCAATTCACAAATGCTAAGGAATTGAGGGCCACAAGAAGTCACCAGAGAGATAAGAATCTCTCTTCCTTATATTGTGTTTTGGACAGGTTTCTGTGTCGTGCTCATCTAAATCATATAGGCACAGTAGAGCATTAAACATCAAACAAGCATGTGCCATGTGTTGTTTATTCTCTCATCCTCTCACCAAGTTCAAAAGTTGTTAAATCATCTCTAGGTTACTGGAGGATCCTTCTTCACCAGCACTACCTTCCTGCAGCTGGCTACAAAGGTTTCAAAGCCAGGCTGCAGGCTCGCGTGAGGACTGTGATTTCTGCAAAGGGTCATGTTGCAGTGAATAGTTCCTGATGGTGGACAAGCAGGGCATTATCAGACTCAGTGGTTGATGTGAGAAGTGTGTATACACTTTAACAGACATATAATTCAGTGGTCATTTGAATTTTAAAAAAATGTGGTATCACTAACATAAGAAAATAAAAATTTGCATAGTACACAACTGCTGTAAACTGTTATATGTATTTTAATGGTGCAGGTTAATTTTCATGTTGTGGATTAATTTTATGCATCATAGTTATATAATCTTGCACCTGACCCTACATTTGATATCATCATTTTGATGTTCTTAAATTAATAATTTTCACTTCATAAATTCATTCAAATGTGTGCTGATTTATAATACAAACCTTGAAAGCCATCAGCATGCCATTGCATGGCACACTCTGGTTGGGAACAAGGGGGCTTGGAACTGGGAAGTCTCCAAAAGAGACTTTGTTGACTCCCAGTCATCTGTAGTAAAAAAAATCAATTTGATTTGTTTTCATATCAGTTTTGCCTCAGGGTAAAACATACTGTAAAGACAAAATACTCTGTGCTAGCCTCTACTGAGACAGAAGCATCATCTTGGAAAGTAATGCATTTTCTCACAAATGAAACTCTCTGTTTCTAAAGAATTTTCATTGCATAAAACTTCAACATTGTTACTTGTTCACTGAGTACCACACTGAATGTGAAGCCTGCCTCTGTCCCTGCCTGCTGCAGGACTATGGGCATGCACCTCAGTTTCTTCCTCAAAAAGCATTTACAGAGATTTAGGCTTCATGGCTTTTTCAGATATTTTGCAGCTCCTCTGGAGAATAGATGGAAGATATGTATCATGTGGATTTGGAAAAGACATAATTTGCTCTTGTTACATCTGGGAAATACAGTTTTATGGGATAGGTTTGCAATCCTTTTTTTTTTTAACCATCGTCACCCATTTCTTCTCAGTCTGAAAAAAAATTTGATCTGCTCATGTAAGTTCTTATAGCCTACAATCTTACTAGTTCTCCCTGAAGATAATAAAACATCACAGTGGTTTTCTAGCATTTTCATCAAGACTGTATCCCAAAGTGACTTATACAGTTCAACCACAACTAGCAGAAACAGAAAGCACAGTATTACTCTCTAGATGAGAGAGAAGAGACATTTAGCTTCAAAGTAGAGCCAGTAAAGTGGTGAAAAGTAAAACAGGAATTTTATGTTTCGGGAACTGTAGAAAACTTTCTTACATCCAAAAATGGTGAAATGGTAGCCAGTGATAGAAAAGAATTGTGTTGAACTAGTGAAAACAGGAACAGTGAAAAAGAAAGATACAAAAAGGTGTAGACTGGAGAAAGTTCAAAGATGTTCAAAATAATTAGGGCAGCTACATCTAGATTACAAACTAACCAGACTTTTCAGAAGATATAAGTATATAGGATTCATACCAGGACCAATTACTCAATAAACTTGCTAATATATAATTTTTTTCCTTTTGCATCATTTTCTTGCAGGTGAATTCTTTTTTGCTATTTGCAATAACTGTATAACCAGCCCAAAGTTAACAAAAGGTGTTGCCATTTACACAATGCCTGCGTTTGGTATCACCAAGTGATCACTGCTTAGATGCTGCTTCTGTAACATTTAAACTCTCAAAATCTCAAAAAAACCCAACCCAGACAGGAAACCCCCACAACTTTAATTGCTGAGAATTCTATGCCATTTTACCCCAAAACCATTGAGATGCCTACCAGAAACACAAGCAACCATTTGGGATATGTCCTGCAAGACATTCTGAAAGTAGAAAACACTATTATCTCATTATTGGCCTCTAGACTGCAGACCTGCCAGGTACAAGTACACAAGCTAAGATTTACTAGAACAGTATCTTGTCAATGTGGGTGATACTTAGAGATGCATTGGGGGTACTAGTATCAGCTACTGGAGCAGATATGTGGAGAACTGGAAATCATGAACAGTTATTCCAAACTGCATGATTTTGCAGCTATGAAGGATGACAGAAATGCTCAAGATTAAAATTATTAGAGATCAAACAAAACCATGATGTAGCAGAATGGCACGTTGTCTGTTAGGTACTGGTTTGCACATCAGCTCTCTGTGCCTTTACTTTCAAGAGCTGGTGTTCTTTGGGTTGGGCTTGAAGTTTTATTTGCCTGTGTTTGGAATGTTTCAGATTGTTCACATAAAGTAACCTGAATACAGCTCTAATGAAATTTAAAGCTGATTTCCAAAGAGTCTTTCTGCACAAATGTCTTCCTTGCCAAACTTAAAAACTTTTTATTCTGTCACTAGTGAACTATTTTCTATTTTACTTCACTTTCTCATTATTAGAAGGGCCTAGAAAACTGCAACCAAATTATTTCTGTGTATCCATTTGTACACTGAGATGCATTTGTAGAAAATAGTTTCCTTTTATCTACCATCAAAAGAAAGCCACTTTCAATAGCACTACTGGTGAGATATGGGGGGAAAAATAACACCTTCTTCAAATAACACAAGCAGAAGGAGGGGAAGTCCTTTCTTTTCCTGGATAATTTTTTTACTTCTTGATCTCCCATCAATTTGTTTGTTCCTTGTAGTATGTTAATAGGTTTTTAACCTAACAAACTGGAATAGATTTACATACCCTTATACATACCCTTACATACCCCTCTTTACACAGAGATTCCCCAACTCCTTTTTAAATTTTGTGTCACGCAGCTGCTGTTTGGATGTTTATGGACATCAAACAAAACAGCTATTTTGAGCAGTGAAGCCTAAACACCTCTTGCTTGCTGCCATTGCATTGGCAGTGACCACTCTCCTCGGGCGTAGCCTCAGGACTCTTGGACTAGGAAGGGGTGATCCTGTTCAGATTTGACAAGTGATGACACTCCCATCAGTGCTTCAGTTTCTTGTCCAAATACAGATGAATATCAGCATGGCCTGAAACTCTGCTTTTCTTAAATTACAGGGATTAGGCTGATAGCTCTCCTTTGAGAGCAGGAAATTTCTGTTCATATATGTTTGTATATATAAAGATAAAAGGAACCATAGTACACCATCAAAGTACAAGATAAAAATTACTCGTTTTCTCCTTCTCTCAGCAGAGATGAGTGATTCAGGTTTCTACTCGGCTCCCAAGAATGAACATTAGTACTGGGAAGTTGCTTCAATTTTTCAGCTGAGAGGACAGTCAAAGATTTGGCCCCATGCAGAGCTGCAGACCCTACTATATAGGTTTTAATATCTCTGCAAACCAAACCTGAGTTTTTATCTCTGTAAATTTACCCAAGGCTTTGTTAAGATTATTCAAAAACTCCTTCCCCACTCTATCAGAGTTCCTACCCTTAATTGTCAAACTGGAAAGGGATTGTGAGAGTTTAATTTACAGCTAAGAAATAATCCAGTCCTTCATGCTTATGCAAGATAGATGATCCTTTTTTTTTGCCCTTCATTTATCCATTTTGCATGTGAAACAGGAGCAAAGATGGATTGTTTAGTTTTGGATGTTAAAGCATATAAGTCAGTCAGAAGACTGGGTGCCTCAGAGACATGGTACCCCTGTGATTTCTTTGCTGTGCTTCACGCAGACCTCATCTGTCTCAAACACTGTTTAAATGATCAGTAACAACAGCACAGGAAATATTTGGTTGAGTCTGAGACCCTCTTCACATCTGACAAACAGAAGAGAGTGTTTTCATGTGCCCAGGGCTTTTAAAAGCAGGAAGACTGACTTTCAGTAGACATGGGGCTTTGTTGCTCAGGAAGGAGTTGCTTGTTACACAGAGTCATCTATTGTTTCTCCTCCTTTCAGATGAGCAGAGCATTCTGCCGTGTAAAAAAGAAGAACTACAGTGTGGTGACGGACTCTGCCTCTTAAACTGGCTGCGCTGTCACTATAAGAAGGACTGTGGCAGAGACTATATGTCCATCAAACTAACATGCTCAAGTGAGTTACCCTTCACCTTCCTAAAGAATGACAAAACGTCCTACGAACCTGAATCCATTTGCTCACTGAATCAGTGTTTGTAACAATATACTGTTCTAAACGTTAGATTCGATCTGGTTTTGCTGTTGCAAGGATTTGGATATTTGGAGGTCTAAATCATTTATACTGCATGCTGATAATAGCAGACGCATCAGCAGTAGTGGGAGTGGAAGATTTGGTCAAGCTCAAAATGCATTAAGCTAATGTATTGTGAAGCTGCTGCTCTGAAATGCCAGTTGAGGAGGGAGAAGAAAAAAAAAAAAGAAGCCTAAAAAAGGCAGTCGCCATTGCCGGAAACAATTAAGACACTGGCAGCTCTGCAGAGCAGTGACTGCTGGACAAGCACTCTGCATTTGGAAATGTTAATCTGGATAAACAAACTGCCAAAGGATTCAAATTATACTTGTGCAGGGAAGAGGTAAGAATTATTGTCAAGTCAGACATATCCAGTGTGTTTAAAGGAGTCATAGTTTTAGCCCTTTGTTTTAGATTTGTTAGGAATAAGTTGAAAGATGAGTTGGAGGATTTCTGATGAAAAAACAGTGTGGTGTAATCTCAGCAATTGCTGTTTATTAGGAAACTTGGTGATGTAACCATCTCAGCTTTTTCTGCTTCCACTTTTTTGTGGTTATGTTTGTTAATTTCAAGCTACAGGTTTAACTCTGAAACCTTTTTGACATACCCATTTTGTAACTAGCAACATCTAAGAGGGCAAATTACTTCTAGACCTCTATTCTACACGATGCAAATAGGATGGATCACACAGTGCTGTCACTAATACCTTCCAGAAATATTTGCAAACTTGGGATTTTTAGTTAACACAGCATTGTGTACAGGAGAACTTAGCCGCAGTTTTGCACAATGGCCAGAAGTTACAACAGAGAGGGCAGATTGGCAGCTACTGGCAATACATTCCAGATGAAAGTGAACCAAAAATGAGTTTTGGGAGTGAGCTTAGTTCAATCCATCTTCTAACAGGCATTCAGATGCATGGAGGCAAGACAGCTGATCCAAAGTAAAACCCTCTGAAACGTGCATTGTGTAGACAGCAGGCCCTCAACACCAACGGTTCAGTTACTGCTCTGTGCTTGCCACAACGTTCTGCCTGGCCTTACAGTGGGGTGCAGGCACTCATGCAACACAGGCACTCTGCAGAACTGATCATAGTCCATGAAGTAGATCAGGACTCAGGTCAGATCCACGGAGCGTGAAAGATCATGAGTTTATAATTTAGAATTCAGAAGGGCTGCGGTTTCCATGCACAGGAAGACACACAAGACCTGAATTTATGCAAGATCTCAGGTTCTTATGCTCTTAATTCCTAATCTAATCAGGAGAGATAAGAGCTAGACACATGGTTTGTAAACATATTGGGTAGGGTTGTGGAAGGTTTAGTGGGAACACATCAGTTTTGATGATGTTGCATCTTGCCTGGATCACATGAAAACCTGTCAGCAGCTTACCCTGCACATCACATACATACACAGTATGCATTATTTTCTGACCTCCTATAAAGATCTGCATAATGTAGTGAGTGGCAACGTACCCTTTTTAATACATGTAAATGTTTTTTCCTAAATGCAAAGTTGTCAGTTCAGTGTTAATAAGAAAAAAACTACAATGACAGCTGACAAAACAGTCAAATAGTCACAGGTTTGCTCTGAACACATTACCATAGTTAAGAGCTCCAAACCAGCAGATCATTTGCAATGGTTACAGAAGTACACAGACATCAGAAATTGCCTAGAGGAAAAAATTGTTATTTTTCAATGGAAAGACTGATTTGTTGTTATGAAACTGAGAGCAGAGCGTCATCCAGCGAGGCACTAACATCTGTCACTTCACATATACCTCAGAGACACAGAAACGTTTCAGACGAGTGCCAAGGCACCTCTATCATGTGTTGGTTGTGCTGAATAACAAGAAGCCCTGTTAGAAGATCAGCATCATCAGAAAACCTACACAGAATGAGCGTGCAGTCAGAGCTGGTGTGCCAGCTCCTGCAGGCTCGCACTGTCCAGAGCAGCGCTGCTGCCTAATGACGGGGACATGGCAGTGGCAGAGCTAGATGGAGTTTCCACATGCACTTCACATTCACAGCAGGTCAGGTCTGAACCTCTGCTTAAATAAGCACATGAAAAAGTACTTGTGTATAAAAAAAAATCCATTTGTGACTGATGTGTAGGTAACATATACTATATATATAAGGGGGGATGTGTATACATAAATATATGTATCATCTTTACTCTTTTTCTTGCTATAGGTACAAGATAGAGACACTTCATTCAAATTACTGTTCTTATTTCTAACTTCGTGCTTTTATAAAACTTACATCTAAACATTTAGTCTGTAGGTTAGGAAAATACTTTGATTCCCTTAGTTTATTTCATCCTAATACATTTTAGAACTTCCTGTCATGATCCAAGAACCTGTGATGCCCCAGGCAACAGTCATTTAAAGTACTGCACCCTTGAGCCATAAAGCATGAACAAAATTAGGCTTTTACATACTAGTTCCCATTATCTTTTCTCATCTTATATTTGTTGCATTTATTTTACAGTTAATGGCATCTCCATTCAGAAAGCTAATTCTTTTTATTTTGGCCAAGAAAAACTTCAATTACTTTGTATGAAACCTATACATAATAAGAAGGAAGTATAGTTCCCTTATTGCATGTTTTTCTGTTAGACATCTTTAAAGTAAAAGACATCTTTAAAGCTGGTCTTGATCTTATAACCTGTTACTTTGTGTCCTTGGACAATTTGTCTTGCTGTTTAAGGGAACTGTTTAAAAATGCAAACAGATCTATCACATAAGGAAGTTGTTTTCTTATTTTGATGTTCTCAGAGAAATGAGGATTGTAACTTTTTTTTTCCTTAATTGAAAAGGATTTTATCTCTCTATCTAATCAGAGAAATTTACATTCATATGATCGTTTCAACATCCTGAAAACCTTTTTGGTTAAGTGGCATTAAGTCACTTAAACTTGTTTCTATTAACAGGCAAGTATAGCATACTACAGAGATACAGCTATCAAACTGTCACTAGTCAAAAACGTCCAGCCATCATCTCCCCAGATATGTGTAGACACCACATCTGCATTCCCCCACACTCATGCACACAAATTCCCAGTGAATATTTTGACCTAGGTTTCTGCTTCTTCAAGGACAAAAGCTGTTGTAGTATTTTCTAAGTCAAAATGCTGGTAGGCAGCAGTGTCATCACTAGTCTGTGTATTTACAAATGCACATCACTAACGTGCAGTAGAGCCTATTACTACCTGTGGTTATGATGAATTAAATGGAACAGAGGAGGATGAAGACAGCTGTTGCCTGGGCTTTTTTTAAACCCAAACAAAAGCTGTAGTCCAAATTTCTGCCTTGCAATGTGGTATTCCTTGACTAAAAATACCTCAATAGATGCTAAGCAGATGTTTTTAAATTAATTTCCATTGGGGTGGAAGTTTATAATATTAATCATAAATCCTAGTGTAGAACTGCTATATAGATAGGTTAACATTTCCATTTTTGTCATGTTACAAATGAATAATTTAAAAAAAAAAAATTAAAAATAAAGCCATATTCCACCTTTAGGACTGTGTGAAGCCAGCCCTCCTTGCCAAAGTTATTTTTTGTTAGAGAAACTGAAAATCATGATATGCTGCAATTTAAATCTCTTTCTCTTGCTTAAAGTTGTTGTTGGAATAGTGGTTTTATCATCAATGATTTTATGCTTGCAGCCTGAAATTATGCAGAGAGCAGTGAAAAGCTTAAGCAGTATTTAGATTTAAATCTTTGACCTATATGACAACTAGTGGCATCACATATACCATAAAGAACACACGTACCTTTTGGAATAATTTTGAACCTTTGAGAACATCTTCCATGGTCTACATCTAGCATTTGCATCCTACAGCTGCAGACCAGCTCTTGCCTGCAGAGCAAGTTCTGTCAGTTAAATGCCTCACAGTTGCTCACCTCCATCCACTAACCAGAAGAAACCATCCTCATAAACCAGTTGATTGAATGCTTAAAATGAGTGCCCCCTGATCTGTGCTAAAGACAACAACCAGCTAGGTAGGATAGCTTTATATTTAAATAGAGGGGTTGAATCAGCTCCTCAGATTTTGCCAGCAGCTTATTAGGAAGTTTTCTGTGAACCCCAAGGATTATGGTGAGAGTAAACCCTAGCAAAAGGAGAAAAACTAACACCTAGAAGATGTGTCTTCACAAGTGCCTGTTCTCATTGAAGCTTAGCTTGTTGAAAGCCTGACCCTGAGAAAGTAGGTTTGAGATTACTTCCTGAGCCTAAAGATTTCCTTAGTACAGGTGGTCCACATATTGCACAGTTTTTAGAGGGAGGTGTCTGTAAGTGCTGTTCGGATCCCTGTCCCTGCCTCTAATGGAAGGGCTGAATACACAAGCTTACTGCACAGCACTCAACAGGACAGCAAACAAACCCTCCGAGTACTACTCACAAGACTGTTTTCCATGTAATTAGCAAAGCACTTTTGTGATATGATCAATTAATTACATTGCCAAGCAGCTGGTGGTACTGTCACATAGTGTGCAGAGGTCTGTTTCTGATAAACATTCCATGTAATGAATTTAAAACTCCAAAAAGACTTTCAATGCCAATAACATGCTTTACTGTGTTATTTTGTTTTGCTCTTTCTGTTTTAACTTTGTTTCACTTCCTTCTCCTAACCTCTGGCTTTGTAGAAACCCAAGATACCTTTTAGTAATAGTGCTGTTTCTATATGACAACTAATGGCTACACATCACATACACCATAAAGAACACAGACCTTTTGGAACAGTTTTGAAAAATCTGTACAATAATTTTACTGTCATACATCAACATGCCTCAAACTGGAAAATGAGAACCTTCTTATTTTCAGGTGCTTCTGAAAAGCAGTACAGTTCTCTCCCAAGTAAATACCTACAGCCAGGACTTGGGTACATAGTTGTTTCCACTCACGGGCAAGTCTGTCATCAGCTTTTGAAACTGTGGAATTTTGGTGGACTACAGCTATGCAGGGATTCCCAGGGGGGCTGATCACACACAACTTCATTTGGCAAAGCTGGAATAAAACAGCAATTCAGTCTCAGCTATCAAAAAATATAATAGAAGCCACCCAGAAGAACCAGGATGAAATATAAAAGTAAAGTAAAAAGGAAAGGATGTCTTTCCTACTGCCCCAAGAAAATCATTCCATCAATCTGAAAACTGTCAATCATTCCTATCAACATCAGAGTTCTTCAAAATGCATCACAGAAGCATAGTGGTTTTTTTGCTTTGGACTTGACTAGATCCTCTCTGATAGTACTTAGGTTTAAACTAGCAGATCTAGTGTGAGTATTCATGCCTTTAAACAAACACACAGCTTCAGATTACAGAATCCAAAAGCATGGAAGGTTCTGCTTTGTGCAGGTTTAAAACCAAAAAGCTTTTCTGTAGTATATCCCTTAGAAGTTTATTTGTCCAATAGCTTTCTTTCTTGGTCACAGAAAGCTTTTTTTCTTTAAAGAGAAATAAATGGCCAAGTTCCTTAGTCTGTGGTGTGTGCTCACTATGCATGTGCATTCGCTCCAGGGGATTCTGGATTTGTCAGGAGCTAAGGGGAATGAATGCGTGTGGGCTACTTCTTAAAACACTGCAGTACATCAACCACAGAAGCAGAGTAATGATTGAGTGGAAGCAAAATTACTTTCAAATCACCTCCTGACCACTGTGTCATTAATGCCTAACCTAATATTCTAGATTCATGTACTTAGGCGTTGGGAGGGAATAAAATAAGAACCTTTTGTTCCAGCATTTATCAAATCCCATACAATAGTGTCTGCAGGGTGGGCTCCCTCCACCAGTAGCCACCACCATGTGGTCTCAGTACTCATTTAGAATAAGAGATTGCTTTGTATCAGCTGGGCAGGTAAGCAAGACCTCAGAAATGGAAAGGGCAAAGGAAGAAGAGATGCTAAGAAAGGAGTTCAGAAATAAATACTAGGAAAGGGGAAAACCAAAACTGATAGCTCTCTCAACCATATTACTGCAGTTTTACTGTCATGTAGCTCACTGAAATCTCTTGTGGCCCACTGATTTAAAACAAGAATGACGCCATGGCATTTTGAGGGTATCCACCCCAACTGTGGGCAGTCCAGTCACACTGGAATTCTTGACCAGTCCAAGTCCAAGTCATAACTTGTCCAGTTATGAGCAAAAAGCAGAGACATTCAGTGTTTACTGTTTGAGACAGAAAGATTCCAGAGGGCTCTACACCCAGAAGGGTGGTTATAAAGGAAAGACAGGCTATGGCATTTTACTCATCCTTTCAGACCTAGGCATGTTTGGGAAGAGCTTTGCAGCTAGTGATGGGAACGTGGCTTTTTCAGGGAAGGGAAGGGAATCGGGAAAATCTTGGGTCCTCAAAATCAACATCCACAGTATCTACTGTGAATAAGATCAGACTTTCCAGTGAGGTGATATTCCAGGAGAGTTTTCCATCATATGTTTAGCATATTGCTACAAGATGAAAAATATCCACAATATCGCCACAAAAACATAGTCTAGTTCTGGCAGAAAGGGCCTCAACAAGTGGTGGATCAAACAAGAATACAGAATAAATTCTTTTGAGAGGAGAGACTCTCTGTTCTTCTTGTAGCACCTCACACATCCAGTTTCCTAACTCCTAGGCAGAGTGATAATGCAAGAGCAACATTACCAGTGGGTGTGTTGAACCGAGCTGTTCATGGCATCACAGTGGTCAACAACAGCTTGACAAGGCCTGTGTGTGTCTTTCATCATAGAGGTGATTCTAACACAACCAACAGTATATGCTTACCAACAGGTGATGTGTGCATCCACATATATAAACACAGCCCTGTAAAAGAGATGCCTTAATGTAGACAGAAAAAAAAAAAGGCAACATGAATTAATTTCATAAAATTCAGTTAATTTTTACCTTCCATAGTTATCTTGGCTTTCAGAGACAAAATTGTTACTTGCTTAGTTTACTCTGAAAACTTAATTTTAGCATTTAAGAAGCAAAACACTGGCATAAAAGTACTTCATTTAATGTGCAGCTACCATGAAATTCAGCCTCATGGGAAATAACATGAACTATTTGAAGTGTACTTTAAGTATGAATATATTTGCCTATCCCTTCCTCTATTGGTTAACCAGAATCACCACAGGAAAAAACACATTCTTGTATCTTTCTACCACTCTCCCCATTTCTCTTTCTGGTGTTCTTTTCTTAACTTGACTGACAGTGATTTTTCTGTATTAAATCCTCTTGAATCAGAAGTAGAACCACTGTGAAGTCTTAACAAAAGCATTGTACTGCATGTACTCAAGGGATGCTGCTCTAAGAAGCAATGCATGGATTTGTTCCAGCTGAGAAAACAAGCTAATATTTTCCTTGCCTCAAGAGGAAATTAAATGTATAAGCTTTGCTCACGGGTTAACCGTACATTTCTCAGAAAATACACTCAGCAAAATAGTATTGACCTGCAGCACTTGAGATGTACTTGCCTTTACCTACTCATTTTCCAGTCCTCTACCCAACCATTTAGCATAGAAGCTTACATGCATATCAAGATCTTAGCTATCTTTTAGTGTCTCGAGTTACCTCTATGCTTTTCTTTTTTAAGACTTTATTATCTATCCAGGTACTTTCCTGAAACCGTGAGAAAGTAGTATTAAAAGCTAAACTTCTGTTTCAGATTTAAACATACATTTTCATGGCAACCAAAGAATTTACTCCACTGAAACCAAAAACTGTGCAGTCACTGCTCCCACTCCCAAGGGTTACATGAGTGGAGCCTTTTGTACCAAATAAATTGAATGTCTTGTGTCACTTGATCCTTCTCTTCTTATTATTAAAGTAATTCAACACTACACAAAAACTTAAAATAACTCTTGTAATGAAAAACATTTACTTAAGGCTCATATTAACAGGAGACAGGTTTATGTTTGTTCCAAAAGCTGCAACTACACAGATAATCCCAGAGATTGCCTTTCGATTAAGTACCACAGGCCATTTGGATTAACAATCTCCATCAATTTCCATATAGCTTCATATAAAGTCATGTAGATAATCCTGCCTGTGGAAAGTCCTCTCTAGATAATCCTGCCTAGGTCAGCCAGGATGATTAACATAATTTTTTCATGAGACTGTTAAGGAAAGTATGTTTGAATATTATCCAGACTTTGATATTAGACATTTTTTTGTCAGAAAAGCAGATTTCAAGGGAGGCACAGGGCACTGTTATTTAAACAACTATGACATGAACATAACAGCATTTGACAGAGTGGCAACAGTCACTGAAAATACAAAATTTTAACCTGGTGAATTCATTCTTTTGTTTTTGTTCCTTCTAAGTTAAATCCATTAGATGTCCTTTCATTCTAACTGAAGAAAAGGGATTTGTTGTTTCACACTTTCCTTGCAGATTTGTATCCAGGCTTCTCCTAGTCCTTGGACACAGTTTCAGTGAAGCTATACAGACCCTCTGAGTACAGGTTTACTGTGGGTTGTCTCTGGAGATGGAAAGGTACTCAGGAAGGTGATTCCATAGAGGTTCAGCCTGCCCTGTAGATGAATCATAGGATGCCTTGGGTTATAAGGGACCTTTAGAGGATTGCCCAAATGGGAGACTTAGAAAGCACTAACTCCTAAAGGAAGCTCCAAAAGTGGGTGAATACTTGCTCTTGATCTGTGTGATACTGTTATGCACCACTCAAATAGATAGGAAAACCTCATTTTAGTGATCATGGAAGGAAACACAAATGGAAGGCATGGCAGGGTCACAGTCTTACAGGAAAGAACTCCAAACTGAAGAGACCCAATCTGCCCTGTATCTACCAATTCCTTCCTGAGAAATTTCATCTTCCCTTTACTCACCTAGCAAACGGACAGAACTATACTTGTCAGCTTTGAAAATTGCTGTATTATAGGCACCCTAGCACTCTTACGATGCAACAGAATGCTAGTCCTTGTATTCAGAAATATCTGTATAATACAAGCTTCGCCACTAGGAACAAGACTTCAGCATCGCCCCAAAAAAATGAAGGCAGAGAGGAAAGGAAAAAAAAAACCTGTCTGCATCTAATTTGGAGGCACCTTAGTAAATCAGTTCGTATAATCCTGCTGACTAATTCAGGCTTCTTAAGGCACCAATTTGTTGTAATAGGAGTTTAAACAATATTTACCATGCAATTAAGTTCTGAATCCACTGCTGCTTGTTACTCTTATAGAAATAATTCTTCTTTGCGTGCTTAGTAACAAAAAGATGCTCCAGTTAGATTTCAGTTCTTTGGAGCATTTCAGAAATTGATGATTATTAGGAGAATTTAGATTGTTATGGAGATGATTCTCTACTATTTCCCTGTTAGAACAACATGCAACCTATTGCATACAAAAATGCTGGACTTGTTGATAAATTTCAGTTACTACCTTAGCCTGGATTATCAAAACTAATGATAACAATATCCTCTTCTCTTACAACTTGTATTTACCATAAGGACTAATTCAAAAGACTGCTTCTTCTAGTACTGTTATGTTTATTCAGCATATTTTTCCTCTTTTATTACCTGATATTAAGTTTTATTTAGTGCATATTGTACTGCCTGCTGAGGGTCAGTATTTGCTAATCTTTCCCAATATAAAAATCCTGTTCACATACTACCAACTTTCCTAAGCAGAAATGAACAATGGACATAATTGAAATAGCCCTCAAGTAACCGTTAATTAGAGCAGAACTTTTATCTGTATTGTGCATCTTTAATTTGACAACATCTTTTCATAAGCACATAGCCAAAAAGAATAGAGGGTTTATAAAATAACAACTACACATAGAATTCTGGCATACAGTAAACATAAAAGCCAAGGCTGTATGGCTCTGGCACCCTTTGTCTCCTGGCTAGAGAAATTGGCAGTGGCTAATGGAAATCAGTAGCCTGAAGAAAGGAGTCTGGTTGAGTACTATCAGGCAAAGATGCCAGTGACAGGTCTTTCTGAAATGGAACAGTCATTCTGATGATGGTCCTCCTTGCCCCACGAACTTAGAAAATGCTCAGTTCTGCTAGATACAGCTTTTTTCAAGGTAGAGATAATAATACTAAACTATTTGATAGGTTATATAGAATGACTAGTTCAGTTTCGTAGTGAGAAACAATCAGTATTTTGTTATATTGTAAAATGTTGAAATCTTCCTGTGTATGGTTGCATTTTTTCAGAAGAGAGGCTAAGGTTTAAAAGGAGAGTTTCTGTCAAGACAGTGTGCAAAGGCTGCTCCATAAAACCCTCAAATACAGACAAGAAACTCATCTAGTTAAAGAGTCATCCTGATGTGCCTTTTCATCTGTAATATGAAATCTGTGAATTTCAGAAAAAGCTATTTTAAAACATTGCAGTGATTTTGATTATAACACTTCTGTAATACAAATTTTCAGAATGACAAGAAGAAGATCCCACAAGCTAGGCAAACACTGTTCCCACAGTGTGAAGAGTTAGAACAGTGACAGTTTTTGAACGTGCATCTCAGTGCTCCTTGAATTGGAAAATTTTGTACAAACAAAATCAAAAATACATTTACAGTGCATAAAGTATACACATAAGCACTTTCCTGAATTGAGGCCTAACTTCTTTGTCCACAGTCTCTTTATAAATAAATAGGAAAATCCAGCTTTTTGGCACATTTGCATTAGAAGGCATGAGCTAATGGGAAACACTTTGTGCAGTAAAATTGAGAATAAGAAGAAAAATACAGAATAGAAAACAGTCAGCAGGGCCAGGGGGCATAAAGCCTCCTTGAAACCCTAAATTCAAATATGCCTTAAGTCATGACTGAAATAAATTGGTTGGTTTCATCTGAGTGACTAACACAAGAGGCTCATTCATATCATTACATTGCAAGAGAAGTGTTTGTAGCTGCCAGGCTTTGTTCCAGAAAGAAAAGTGGCAAATAAATGCATATTGTATAGAAATACATAAGCAGGGTAGAAAACAAAAGTAATGGTAGACAACAAAATATTCTCTTGATCTATCTTACTAAGCATCATTGGAGACTCCCATAAACAACAGTAATTCACAGAACTAGTAAATGATGTTTACAAATGAATGAAACCCTGATGAAATCTTTCTCTGAGGACAGAAGTAATTCCCTCAGTCCTCCTGCATGGGACAGCCAGAGGAATGCACAAACCAGTGATGTGTGAAAAGACTACAGAGTTCAGGATCTAACTTAGACGATACTTCTGGCCTAAAGCTCTAGTAAGTCCTTCACCATCTTTGTAACACTGGCCCTTGCCAGAACAGTTACATGGGGGGAGGGAAAGAAAAAGATTATTTGTTGGGAATTAAGCATCCTTTTAGAAGAACTTTTAGTGCAATTACAGAGTTAGCTTTTTTTTTTTCCCATGGATTCAGTTGTCTGGCCCCAGGAGTGCTGGATTAACTTGAAGTTGAATTACATGCCTGTCTGGGAGCTGGATCTGCTTGGTGTTTGAAGATGAGCTCTGCCACTGCAGTGTGGCTCTCTCAAGTGTGTCAGCATAGTTGTGTGTGCATCTGCTCCAGAAACCAGGCCTGGAGATCAATCCTGTGTATGCTTTAGGAGCAAGGTCAGGGTGCCAGTTCTGCTTCCAGAATAAAATTGTTGTAGGGAAGGCTTTTATTCACACAGTGTGCTTCACAGCATGGCCAAGTTGTGGTGGCTTAAGTCAGGGAATGGTTCTCTATCAGACAGGAAAGGTTAAGGCTGGCATTGCTTTCTGCGTGCCTCAGCTAGGGAAGCTGCAAGTCTGCTACTAAGAACAAAACCAGCCATTCTGGGGATTCTCCTAGGAAAGGGAAATGTCAGAACTGACACAATGTTTGCAGTAATAAGCTGTGTTGGCAAAATTCTTGTAGATGTCACCAAAATGTAAATGAACTCCACTGACTCAGGGAAGCAATCTCCAAAAGAGACACAGAACTTATTTGCATTTAGCAGGGGATTACAAATATTGTTCTCTCTCCTCCACTCCGACTGAAACTGTTGGCTCAGCGTCAGCAGTGCAGAGATGCATTTCTCTTTCTTGAGACTAGTTTAACAGCAAGAGAATAAAGTGTGTCTCCCTGTGCTTGTCAGCTAGCAATTTTTCACACATACTTTGCTGTAGCAATCCTGCTTCTCACTACTAGGAGTATAGTATATGATACAGTAGAAACATGCAGAAGTACATAATTGGTACAGGAAAAAAAGAGGTCAATCAATGAAAAACCAAGACAGGTGCATCACTTCAGTAAGATACAGTGAGGTCAGCTCACAAGCTTTTGCTGGGCTCCAAACGTTTTCTTGCCCTGAGGACTGTGCTGGAGATGGCAGTCAGCACAGGCCTCACAATGCACCACAGAAGCCCCGTCCTGGAAATACACCATGGAACTAGAGTTAGGAAGGAGGACAGGAAGTTAATTAATTTCTGTTGTCTGGAGAAAGGAAACATACTTAGAGTAAAAAAAAAATGCACAAAGATAATACAGGAACGTTACTTACATTTCCCAATTTTAAGGAATATAAAGCAAGATACAAAAAAAAAGTACCAGACATAAGTGCCATACTTTCACCATAAAGAAAAATGGCATCGTAATGCCCACTGCAGAAGAGATGAAAGCATCAAGGGGAAAAAAAATCAAACAAGCCATGTTTCCATAGCAAGTCTCTTTTTTCCTATCTTCACATAAGCCATGTAATATTCATTAGAAGTAATTGCTCAGCCTAGGGAAGCAGTGTGCTGGTAATTCATACCTCTTCCACAGGGCACAGAAAGTGCAGGAAGAATATGCAGAATTAGAACGTGACTTAGCACAGAGCACGAGACATAGATCATGTGCCACAGAAAGTGTCAGCTGGGTTTGATTTAAATCACAGGTCAATTCAAGGAAGAGCAGAGGTAACATATTTCCCTTTTGGTGGTTGACTTACAAAGCACGTGCAGTTAAAGTGCCCCTCTACCCAAATGCAGTGGTGTGCCCATCCTCAGCCTCAGCACAGCCAGCTGCCCTCGGAAGCCTGCAGTGCAATTTGAACACTGCCAGCCCTTTCAGTAGGCACACAATAAAGTCGTCTTCTGACAAAACCAGATCATACGAGTACTAGTAGAGGTCAGCATGGGATTTCATGACTGAGCAAGCTAAGAAAAGGGGTCAGTCTCGATGGACTAAAATTGGGCACATTTAATTTTATTGTTTGATGACTGGTCTCATGAGAGATGTGAACACCCTAATGGTTTGGTGCTGGGTACCGTGCTACTCCTCAGCACTAACACCATGCCTCCCCTTTGAAAAGGGAGCAAGCATTTAGACTTTGGATGCTAAGCTCCTAATACACCCTCTTTTCTACGCGGACAGAAGAAAACTACAATGGATATATAGGCCATAGATTTGCAGTGATGTAGCTGTCCATTGTCCAGCAAGCACCATGTCTTCTCCAATGTGTAGGACACTATTGTATCGTAATGGAGAGATAACACAATGCAAAGTAAGTCCACAGATTTTCCTTCTGTAACCCACCAAAATAGAGAACTACAGTGCCCTGCCAGATGTTTCTTAGAAAGATGCCTGCAGCATCAGTTAAGTGAGGATAGTTCTGCTCTCAGTCTACTCCCTTAAGCAGTTGTTTCCTCCAAGTCAGAAGGGAAGAAGTAGGTGAGAAGCCTGCCTCCTGTGTCTCCTCCACAGTTAAGAACAACAGGCAAACTGGCCTTCACCAAATGGAAATAAAATATGCCTTAAAAGTCAGTATCTCTCCTACCACTTTACGGCACCATGAAAACTTTACTTCAGGCTGCTAAGCTGCAGTGAAAAAAGCCTAACTTGATCAGTAGAAATTGTCAACAAGAATGAGAAGAGCTCTTTACTCAAGGATGATAAGTAAAAACTAAGATTAAGGCTGATATTAGGTAAACTAATTTCATATTAATCTTGATTTAAGATCATAGCACAGCAACTGTTTGTGATTATATATATATAATCATTATAAGAGGCAATAATGGGTTTTATGGGTTTGATGTATTCATATTAAGTTATCTTGAGTAATAATCCAAAGAACAGTGTTTATAGAGTAAATAAGACCAGTGAAACTGATTCAAAGACAACCATCACAAATGTCACCACATGCCCACTACAGAAAGGTTCCATACAGATGTTACATATGTACTGACAGGGCCCATGGCTGGAACCTGCTCCTCTCTCCCCAGGCTCAGAGCCCCAGGCTGCACACTGCAGCCAGGATGGCCTTTTGTGGTAGGGCAACTAATCCTTTGAACCCGGCCTTTGACCTAACTGAACAAGCCAGTGACTGAACGTGCTGAATCTTTTCCCTGTCCACCCTAAACAAGGAGCAGAGACAGGGTGCTGGAGCAGGAGGAGGAGGTGTTACTGTTGTCATTGGCTCTGCAGCGTTAACTACTAAGATAAGTAAGTTGGATGTATTTTTATTTGGACAAAGCTTAATGGAACAATTGGTACAAATAATCTTTGACAAGGAAGATCCTATTCTGACAGGTGAGGGTTTCCTGACCTCCTCCATTACTTCCTCCTTCCACTCAGGAATGTATTGTCACCCTAAAGAAGCCACGTCTAAAGCAAATGTGACAGATAAGCGACATGTTAACCCAAGCTTTAAGCAGCCTTCTCCCATGTTTATTCTTGTAATTCAATACCAATAATGAAGATTAAGTATACGGTCTTTACAGGAGCATACTAATTAGAATTAAAAATCATTTCCTCAAGATGAGGCTAGATCTTGAAGTTAGATTTGTCTGCTTAATATTGCGTTTAGAAAGAGTACAAAAAAAAAAGATCAAAGCCAATTTGCCAAAATTCTAGTGGAGAAAAATAAAAACTTCATTGAAAAAACACAACCATAACAAAACAATGTCTTTCAAATCTAATTAAGTAAGCTTGCAAATAATGATTATAGTTATGCTCCTAACTTACAGATGCTTCCATGGATGAATAATTCATCTGCTTGTATACCATGATCATTATGCATGTACATTAAACATGCACATGTAAAACTGCTATGAATGCAGTTTTGAAAAAGATAACATTCTCCCAGCACATCTTACTGACATCCTGCTCATTTGGCATTCTACCTCAGTGAGGTGTCTGCTTCTTCATAATTTCATGTTTGGGAATAACTGAGAGAGGAGCAGATAACTGGGCCAGTGCACAGAGTACTTTGACTGGACACTGTATTGGCTCACTTCTGTAACGATTCAGGAACTGCTGGGGATGAAGACTTGTTCTGACAGAGTAGTAGCACAACAGAAATTACAGGGCACCCATGCTTCATCAGTGGTATCTCCCTCATAGTGAGCAAGAGAAAAAGAAATCTTCCCCTAAATTAACCAGAGGAAATAGAACTGTAATTCATACAGTCAGTAATTAAAAAAAAAAAAATTGTAAATTAATGCATTATACATTGTTCATTACTTTTTATCTCAGTCACAGGTTTTCTAAGATTGATATGTATATGTTTCTCTGCAGAGCTTTTGGGTAATCAAACACTGATAAAAGGCAACACGAGGCATAAACATACACATTACTAGACTATCTCTAATCTTTTCACAGACAGGATTTATCTCCAAGTAATACAGGAGATTAAAGGACTTTCCTCTCAGAACCAAAAATGTTCACTGAACAGTCTTAGTTCTTCCTGAATCCACAAGGTTGCCCACACCTTCACAAGCATTCCATGCTAGCAAGCTCAGGTATATTGTTAGCAATGAGGCCATCTGTTTTTATCATCAACCCTCTCTTCCTTGCCCAACCCTAAAATCTGGTATTTTAGGAAACTGTGCAGCAGCTGCTAGATAGAAAAATCTGTGATCTCATCCCCAGAAGGACTTAACAAGATAGTATTAACAAGTGACACAGTAAATATGAATACATCAATTATTTTAGTAATCCAAACAGCATATTTCTTGTATCATATGCTGTCAGCATGAAGAAGATTAGAGGATTTAAAGTGCAAGTCCCTGCATTATATGATATTCAGTACAGCCTTTAGAACAACTTGTAGCAGGACAACCTGCACAGGCTGAACATTATAAAGCTGTGGGTGTAGCTCCATAAAACACAGTGGTTATCCTTGTTAACAGTTCTGGCATATTTCTCTAATTTTTACCAATGCAGAAGCTATCCAGAAGGTAGCAGGGGTTCAAATAAGATTTTATTTTTGCATAACATTCATACCTTCCTTGGTAAAGAATTGCAATCTCTCCCTTTATCTCCAGTAGCTAGAAAGAAAACAAAACAAAACACCACACCAGAAAACACAAAAAAGCAACCCACAAACACCACAACAGACACACACAAGCAAAAATCCAACCCACACCACAAACCACCAAACCAAAAAACCACACCTCACTTCAAACCACGTTCCTTTACCAATTTACACTGGAAGGCAAGACCTCTCTCTTCTCCAAGTCCTGAATAACATATCACTGGAGTACAGTTTTAAGGCACCCCCACCACTTTTGATAAAGACACCTCATAAGAAACCTTCTGATGCATAAGACAAGAATGAAGAGTTAAAGGAACTATTTGATATCTGCAGAGATTTCAAACCTTTCCCATTTAATGTTTTTCCATAAGTTTCAGGACAGTGGGCACTTCAGATTTTTTTTAAGAAAAATAATTTTAAAAGTATCCCCTTTCCATTGGCATAATAACTGGGTATTTTGCCACTACAGCTATATTTAGGATATGCTGTGATATACATAGTTTTATAAATCCTGAGAAATAGCTGTTAACTTGCTACTCCAAGGTAACAAAATTGCTTTGAGGCAATAGGGTAATTCTGAGTTTACATCTTGTCTCTACAGCAGATCAAAAACTTACTGTTAGCTTTTTAATAATTCATGTGAGGCTTATTTCTACTTTTTATGTATTTCACTTTCCAGTTACAATAACCATCAGGAGTTCATGCTTACATTAAAGCACAGGAGCTTTAAAGAGAAAACAGCCATCTTTTCTAAACTTATTTTTGTTCACTTTCAGCAAATTAATCAGTTATTGCTGACGCTCACACAGGCTGGTGACCTTTGCTGGAAGACTCAGATTTCAGTCATGTGTCACCAGACTTTGGACAGTTGATCTGTGGAGATCACAGGAGTAAAACAGGAATTCCAGCCCTGGGGTTTGATCCCTTATGGTTGGTGTTACTTGGTCCCCTCCAAGAGCCATAGCACCTTTTCAGAGGAAGGGGTATTTTTACTGCTGTTCAAAGCTCTGTGATTCCCTCCATTGCTGTTGAAAGAGATTTTCTCCAAGTCTTTAACTGCAAGATCATTATATAGGTTCTGTCCAGCACAGACAACACATCCCATTATATTTTGCTAGGACTTTAAGGGTTTCAAGGGTTCCAGAGCACTGGAACAGGCTCCCCAGGGAGGTTGTGGAGGCTCCTTCCTTGGAGACTTTTAAGACCCTTCTGGATGTGTTCCAGTGTGACCTGATGGTCCTGCTCTGGCAGGGGGGTTGGACTTGATGATCTCTGGAGGTCCCTTCCAACCCCTAACATTCTGTGATTCTGTGACTTGATATTTCTCTGGTAACCCTGGAACACCATTTTCCCCTTTTATTACTTGCAGTACTACATCACTTTCATGAATAAGCCTTTTTCAGAATAGCATTCACTTTTCTCCAGCTCACACCTTGTTTTTCTACCACATCATTTAAAATAGGAGCTATTTTCATGCTGTCACTTTCTTCACAAAGCACTACTAATGCAAAGAATATAAAATTTCAATTTGCTTTTAGTTTTTGAATGTCTTTTAATCTGATTGTTCATGAATAAGAAACTGAAGATGTTCCTATATTCACAGCAGAACTGAAGTGGCAGTGTGTCCAGCTAGCTCAGTGCAAGTATTGGTCCACATCAGAGCAGGTGCTTACAATTTACATATTTCAGTTTAGTAGTCTCTCTGAGATGGTGATAATTCTTCTAATGTGAACTCTTTACATCACCCTCATATCAAAGGACATTCTGAGTTCTTCTGTAGTGCAAGACTGTAATGTATTATATACCTTTTTGGTAGGGAATAAGTACAATTAATTAATTTGAATAGAAGCACTTTCACTGGCCACAGCATGTGAAGCCTTTTGGCCTCATTATAAGCCCAGCAGTGCAACTCTTATCTGGAAGCATATATTTAAAATAAATAATTAAGGCAGATAAGAGAAAACTGAAGAAGGGGTTCCTGGTTTTTTTTGTGATTTTTTTATTTTGTTAACAATTGTAAAAGTCCTTGCTGTTAGCACATATGTAGATAAAAATCCCTTTGCAGCCCTGTATGACCAGGATAAGCAAGGAGAGAAATAACTACCTTTTCTATTACAGAGTTGTTTATATCTTTCTCCATGTATTTGTCCATGCACTAGAGAGGAGATAGAAAAGGATTTTAGTATCTAGTATCAGCCTAGATACTAGTCACTCCACCAAAAATCCCATAGCTTTTTTTTTTTCCTCCAGTGGGTGAACGGGAACAATTTGACAAATTTCCACCATGAATATCAATATGTTTGTATACGGATGTGTTAGGAATTAACAGCAAGGCTTAGCTAATAAAAAAAGGGTCAATTTGTGCTGCAGTAGTGGGTTAGTAGTCAAAGGAAGATCATTCTGCCTCATCTGAGATAACAAATTGTGTCCAGAGATGAAGTCACAGCTGCCTGATGAACTGCAAGAGCAGTTAATGGCCTTTAACGTTAGACTAAACATGCAAAGCACTTCTCTTTGATGTGAACACTGCTACTGCAAGAAGGTGGGAGCTGGATAGGATTTCTCTCTCCCTGTTGTTCCAGGCAGTACCCCTAGAAGATCTTTCATTTAGGTAGTCTTATTAGAACCACCTCTGCAGGGCACACATTTTCTGGGACTGAACCATCTTCTGGTCCCTTTTGTTCAAAAGGCCACAAAAACTCGCTTGCCTTAGAAACAGTCAGTATTTCAGGTTCAGACTTGCCAAAGGTGCTCTGTGGTTATCACAGAGGTCCTAACCCATGTGCAACATGCTTCATTACACAGGGATTTATAAAACCTTTGTAATTCAGAGTTTAACTAATTTCTCCATAACATATAATTATCTAAATGGAGTCTAATCTAAGAAATGGCATGCTCACAGAAAAAGCCAAAGTTCCTGTTCTAGCCTTACTCTGCATCCTTCTATTATTATTCTCACTCAGTCTCATTCAGTAGCAATGCAGAACAATGCACACTGCAAGTTCTATTTCCTTTAGAGATTTTTTTTTTTTAAATCCTCTTTGAAAATAATAACTAGCTTTAGTTTTAAGAACAGGGAAGAGTACCCACAGCCCAGACTTCTAATTGGTTGGAGAGAAAACAGTGCAGCATACACAGACGTTTCTCAGGGTATCTGTAAATACCAGTCCTCTTTACCATATGTCTTCTGCTTGGGGAACAACCCAGGACCTCTTCTGGGTGTAGCTACCTCATCTCTAGCAGCTCTCAATATTTACCTTAAGCTGAAACTAGCCTTGAAGTGGAAACTGCATTTAATATTTAAAATACACACGTATACACACGTTACTTTATACAGAAAGGTGAATAAATGTACTTTTGTGAAGGCTACACTTGTTGGGAGTTGTTTTGGGTTTTTTTTTAAAGTCATTCCTTTGCCATCTCAAATGGAAGAGTGACCAACATGATATTATTTATAAAAAGGAACTATGTGGAAATTATAAAACAAGACCTATGCAAAGCAGCAGATGTGCTACTCCAGGAGAAACATCACTACCTACAGCTGGGGGGACGTTACTTTTTCCAGCCCTTCAGCAGTGTGAGTCTTCTCTCTTCTTCCAGCCCGACTCAGCTCTGCCAGCCAAAGGCAATGTGGGAGAGGGCAGAAGAGGCGACGTGTACCAGGCAGCCCCTCGACACTGCACCGGGCATATATGGAATGGTGCTGGGCTGTAGGGCACGTCCAGTGCTCTGATTTATCAGTCCTCTGGCCAGACAGGTCTTCTATTAAAGAAAGGGATTCTGCCCCCCCTGTTTTTCAAATAGTAGCACTTGTGTAATTTAATTAATATAGATCCTTCAGTGTCCTTCAATTTTGGTGGCTCCTGCAGCAACAAAGAAACTAAGTGATTGAAATCATCCCAAGAATCAATAACTGTTTTGCTGGTATTGACATTCCTGCAGCTGTCTAAGTAGAAGTCCTCGTCCTATTCACACAAAATCTGAGGGAATGAAATCACTTCTTAATGGTATGAGAAGACTCCTTGATTTATGCAAGCAGATACTGCTGTAGCATTTACAGATACAAATGATAATCTAAGTCATCCTGCAGGCTTTGTATGCTCTGTGACACCAATGCTGTAATGCATATGGAAGTGCATAACAACACTGCAAAACCATTTTAATTATTTTTTAAAAATTCAAGTCACCATGAAAGAGACTGAGGTATACCAGATATAATATCACCTCCTAAAGAACAATCTTTGGATTCCAGTATTTGTTAACAGGCTTCATTTTAGCGCCCAGCTCCTTACATAACTAGCTAGATCAGTATTTCAGTTGTCATTATTTTCTAAGCAGTAAGTGTCAATCGTTCCTCTCCGTATTTTTTTACTACATTACTACTGTTGAAGACTGCAGATGAGGGTGGAAAAAGAAATAGGATTATTTCAGTGGGAACAGTCCTAAGAAGCAGCACATAGACAGCCACAAGCACTCTGGAAGGAGTATTTGAGACACGTCAAAGGTGGATATGATGCCTGAAGCTCAATTAGTAGTTCAGTCTTGGAATTTTGTTGCAGATATCACCTTTATTAGCTCTTTTGCAGTTTCAAATCATGCAAGCAGGATAATGGTGCTGAGTAATATATAGTTCAGTTCAACACAAGGAAAAAACAAAACTTAAATATTTAAAAAGTCTCATAAATTTGAGCCAATTTAATAATAATCAGTAGTGGATCACTGATTCATGTAATGCATATAGCAGGCAATAGAACACAAGTCAGCTGCTCACCAGTTGTTACTGTTAGAGCTAGAATTTCATCACTACCTTCTCATTTTGTCTGTGGAGGTAGAAAGTAAAGTTTGTAAAGAACGGAACTTTTTTAATGAAAAGTTTTGGGGTTTGGGGGGTTGTGTCTGTGTCACTTTAGGTCACATCACATTTAGTTCAGGCAGAGCTCAACCTCCTAAAGAGAAGACGAGACATCTAGATCACAGTTCAAGCAAATGGACTGATGGGGTAAAAAGTAGAATTATTTGTCAGATATATTTTTTTCCCTCTCAGAATAAGAATAAAATTATTATATTATTACATGTTTTTCCAAATTGTATATGAGACGTTTATTTGCCAAAATATCTGAGCTTCTTACAATAAAAAAATTACTGCTTTTGCCCCATTCAAGTTACTGCCAACTTAAGTTAGATCTGAGCTTATGAAGGTAACTTTGCTGTAATGGGTAAAATAGGACTGTCATCATATGTACTTCCAAGCCCTAATAGAGCATTTCTGCGGGGGAAAAAAAAAAAAAAAAGTAATAGGCTTGGGTCCTGCTTATAAAATTGTTTTCGTTCAAAGTTGTTTGTATATGAGAAAATAGGGGAAGAAATATATTGTCCATTGCTAAGTGGGCTATTACACTTCCATAGTGATCGTTTCACGACAGTGGTGTTGATCATGTTGATAAAATAGACCATGGATCTGAAAATTGGAAGATTTTTCCTGTTAATTTGAAACGGCACCTATACATGCTGCTGTGACATCAACATAATACCCTAAAGCCACAGCATCTGAAAAGATTTATTTTCTGAGCCCTTATGCAGCCACATTCTCTTCGCTTCTGACATTCTCAATTTGCAGGCTGCTGGTGATCCAATCTGACTCATTCTGGCTCTATAATAAGGATGTCAATGCAAGAAGAGAAAAGTCATTATCTGATAGCCAGCAGACATGATAAAAAGGCAGAGTTAGATATCTCAGAGGAAAGGCCACTCTTTCTGCCTCGGATGAGCTTCTCAAGGTCATGGGCAGCTTTTGTACCTGTAAGTATGCTCCAAATTCACTTTAAGCTGAGTGCATCAGATAAAACTAAAATGCCCTTATCACACAGTATCATGTTTGAATAAGGTTTTGATTTTTTACTATTTATCAGTGAAAAGTTTTAATTGTGATTAGAACATATATATGCAGTAAGAAATATCAAAAAGACAATGTGAGCTGCAGAGAAACTCAATCTAAATTTATGGGTCCTGCCTGGTTAATGCATTGATAAGTGTTTGGATTATGCTGAAGTATCTCCCACAGCAGCAATAATCAGGCAAGACTAATAAACCATTTGTATAGAAAGAGTTTTACCTCAATTTAAAAATAATAACAAATATCATCTGGGTTTGGGAACTCTTTAAAATGTCATAGTTGCAGCAACTGACAGCAAAAACTTACTTATTCATCAGCTTTGTCAAATAACTACTAAGTTCCATTCCAGAAGATAAGCTACCATCAAGCACAAGTTAATGGGCTCTCAAAAGCAGTAGATGAAAGTTTGAGCTGCAATATACATGAGCTAAACTCAATCAACCAATCTTTAAGCTATGAATATGTGCACCATATGATGCCCTTCACAAGCCACATTAAGGCAGAAGTTTGAAGCAATCCCCAATACAGTTATTATTTCATTGCAATTGTAGCTTAAGAGGCAGTTTAATTTTACGTCTGCAACTCAGAAGATCACACAGAGCAGGAGGACCACACGTGACTGGCCCCAGGCTGTAGGTAGCAAGGTATGCTGGGCCTCCTGAACTGATGATTCCGTGCTGTTTGTATGGCTCTTGAAAATCTGATTTATAGAGAGGACATTTCCCAGATTATTCTAGTCTTCCACTCATTTGCTCAGCTTTGCCACAAGACAATAGATGCAAAAGGACCGATAGCCTTGCCTGCTCTTAGCAGCAGCAGCAGCAGTTCCTCTTCAACCCTGCTTGAACATTAAACATAAAGCAGTTCTTCCCTGCGTCCTGTCTCTCTCTGGAACACAGGAAGAGTCTGATGTTCCCACAGCTCAGTGAATGTAACCAGTGAGCTGAGTGGTTTTGTTCCTTTGGTGTTCAAAACCCACCGGTGTGAGTTTGGGTTGTAGCGTGGCAGTCTGCACTGCTGCAGAGCTACCTGGGGGGCAAGACCCCAAACATTCAATGCCTTCAAATTCTGTGTTAGTGCCACTGAACTCATTACACTCGACGCAAGCCATTGCCATAGCCAGACCTACAAAATCCTTTCTTCAGTGACCAGTTTTCCATCTCCCATACTTTAACACTGCCTAGAAACTCCCTGTACTTAAAGTCATTCTGGGTGGCTGGTTATTCCTAACCTGTTAAGTTCCCATCACAGCTGCTGTAGGTCTTATGTGATGCAGTGCTCACCAGCAAGTGTGCCAAGATTAATCTTTCACCAGGGGCACAGAACATAGTCTTGGGAGAAGACAAAAAGTAGACTGTACGAAGCTATTTGAGGAGAACATACCTAGTTTCCCTATCCAAACTGGTCAGAATTGGTAAAAAAGCAGAGTATTTTCTTCTATTTTATAAGGGGGTGGGAGAGGATATTCAGGTCCAGTTTTATCATTAAGTGTGGCTCTTAACCAGGGAGTCAGAAGAAAGCATAGATCCATCCAAAGTGGAAAATGTGCTGATTTCAACATCATGTTTGACAGAGCTGAGCTGTTCTCACCAGCTTGTCCTTTTATGGAATTACTGACATTTTTTAATGCTTTCTCTATACCTAGGAACCGAAAGGTTAAAAAAAAATTTATAGTGCCATTCTGTTTAAAACTGGCAGGTTGTCTGCACAAAAATAAGAGATGAACAAAGTAGAAGTGTAAATCAAATAACAGGCCAGATTTCAATCTGAAGCCACTCCTGCTGTATACTGGCATAACCAAGGTCACATATCCTGGCATTTGTCAAGCTTAAGAGGTTCCATCCTTCCTCAGGATCCAGATCGAATAGCTTTGAATCCAACAGACTTTATTTCCCCCCCCTTTTATTTTTCTTTCTAAAAGATTTAGCTCCTATAGGGCCTTTGCATTCAATGACTTGAATAATACCACTCTCCCTTGCTACAGGGATGCTCTGTACAAAGCCAGCATCTGTGACTCAAAACCTTTTTCAGCTTGCTTTTGTACTGCACCTACCTCACTCATTTTGTGAACACCTGCCCAGGAGCTGGAGAAATAAGCAGCGTGATAGCAGCCTGATGGCAGCTGCAGCCAGAGGGTTATTTCACAGTACAGCACCAAATGCAAAATCCAATTGGTCACTCTTGGCCAGCCTGTCATCTTTAACTGGGAATGGTTCATAAAGGCTGAATAAACAAAATTGTCATCAGTTCCACTAATTTATCATAGTTATTACTAAGATAATATTAGTTATCCACTAATCCATCTTATCTGTGTGCCTCACTGGGACCTCCCAATTCCTTCTTGCCATCTGTCAGTCTCCTGTTGCTAAAGAGGCTGCATATTCCAACACTGCTCCAACCAGGGGTTAAAAAAATAAGGGTATCAGAAACATGCTTAAAATTGCTTCAATGTTTGAGACCCTTTGTTGAGATTAAAAATCAAAGCATACTATGCACTATTTTATACTGAGTTTCATCCTACTCATTTCCAGTGCTGTACACTTTGTTAATGTAGCATATAAGGTAATAGGAGGTGCTAGAGCATCAACCCCAGGCAACTTGCACTAAACCAGGGCGTATACATAGTACAACATTGTCTTGTCAGTCTGCTTCAGCTCTACTTCAGAGAGTAATCACTAAACCCATCCTCCCCTCAGGCAAGGCTTAACTGCAGCTGGCAGGGATGTAAGAGGTCTAGTATTCTGCACTCAAAATCCTTCCAGTACAGCCCGATCAATTACAGAGGCTACTGCAGCTGCACTACAGCTTATGTGTCTTCCACAAAAAAAAACAAACAACAACAACAAAAAAAAAAACTCCACAACTGTTTCACTATGGAGATACGTAATTTTCATAAATGTCAGGTAAAAGCCAGCAAAGAGAAGCCACTCCCAATAAAGGGCTGTGTCTTGGATGAACCAAGCTCCCATGACATCTGTAGACCAAGACATTTCACTCTGACAGGAGTCACTTTGACTGGGTAAAATAACGTGATATTTAAAGGACATTGCAGATTGGTAATTTATTGCCTAACACTGAACACATAGTCAGCAATTTTCCACCAGTGCTCTCATTCTAAATGAAGTTTTCTCTCAGCCACATGCCCTCTGTGTGTTCATGGCTGTTACAGCCATGGTCCGTTTGTGCCGTGTCCAGTTACTCACACAACTCCCTTCACTGGATAAAGGCAACAGTTTGTGCATCCAATACAATTCATATATAAAGGATTAGATACAAAGTATTCATATTTATGTATGTGTTGTTCACAATTTGCAGTTTCATGGAAAATATACAAGTTACCTCAAAAATAAGTTAGCGCTCTGATATTGCTGTTATATTTATGGGCTTTACATAAATTTCCAGATACTTCTGTTCTGAATGAAAAAACATGATTATTTTTATATACAGAAATGTATGGTTTATCAAAAGAAGATGTATTTGAATAAGAGGAGAAAATCTATAAGATGTTGCTTTGCCAAAGGTAATGTAAACATCTTTTGCCAAAAAGAAAGTGAAACTAGAGAATTTATGTCAACATAGTGTCTCATTCTGTGGCTGTCACCTGAGTAGCTCCCATCATAGTTAAGTCAGTCTGTGAAGTCTGGAGGACCAGATTCATGGTGGTAAATTGAAAATAATACCAGGAGAGAAGTTTATCAACTGCATATTCTTTTAGGAGTTAGGCTAAGGGATGTTACTCATTCCTTCTAATAAGAACGATATTGCAATATATCTTGTCTTTACCAGAGACTGGGTTCAATTAGACTAAAAGCATTAAAAAAGAGGAAGATTAATGATGGTGAGAAACAAGGGATAATATAGACAAGATTTGGAACAGCTAAGGAAGCCCCGAGAGTGTGCTACATAAATGGGCTATCTTGAAATAAAAAATAACACCTTATCTACAAGTGGGGAGTATAAGAGAAAATACTTTCTATCTGAAGTCACTGCTAACCTGTTAAATTCCTATAAAGCAAAACAGGACCAAATATTAGTGCTCACACTGGGTGGCACCACAGGAATCTCCAAAATAGTCAATGTGTCAAGATACCAGCTGACTTCCATAGACAATTTAAAAAAAAAAAAATCTAGCCTACTCTTTTTTTTTCTTTAGACAGTCCCTTCCTGTTAAGAGAGTTATTTAGAAGTTGTCCAGCTTGCAAAAGATCAAGAAGCACTCACTGTGGCCCCTTTTTTTTCCCCCACTGAACTTGACATCACCAACTCCATTTTCAGTACTATTTGACTTCAATTTGAAGACCACAAACCTGACAGTGCATAGAGTAACCTCACATGCCCGGGCTTATGTTCTCAACAGATGGCAACAAGGTTGATTCTTCCCTTTTGTCTTTGCAAGTCAACCAAAACTACCATAAATTATCTACTAGTACTTTCAGCTGAGGTGTCAATTCCCTGTAATTGTGATTTAAACTAACTGGCACTGCTGTGATCTTTCAAAGACAGAATTTGCAAAAATCTGAATAAACAAGGCTATAGAAAGCCAGCAGGAGTACACACTTATTGGACACATTGCCAACAGAGATAGTTCAAGAAAAAATACACAAATGAGGAGCACAATTAGAATTTTGTAACCTTTGAGGAAGTTTAGTTCTAGTGCAAAGGCCATAAGATCAGCAGAGTCTACCCCTCAGCCATATCCCATACCTGAAATCTCTTTGCACTAAGAGCACTGGAGTAGGACAGCTTTCCATACTTGCTTGATTTAATGCTACAGAAACAGTTTAATTTTCAGAAAATTCCGTTTTCTCTTTTGGCACAAAACACTTTGTAAAAACTCAGCACATTTCTTGGCTGTCTGTCTTAATTGCTCATAAAGATTCTCAGCCAGCAGTCAAGCACTCCTAAAAAAATTAACAAAAGCCCTACTACATGCTAATTCCCCAGGTTTTTTATGTTTCTAGTCAGTTCTCTCAATGTCAAACATTAGCCTGTGATAATATGCATTGGCTCAAAGCCACCATCTTCTTTCTAAGCTTATTGTGACTGCAAGACTCTGAAGTGGTATATCCCAAAGTAAAAGAGTGTGGAAAACATCGCTGAAAACTCTCAGCTAACATCTATCCATATAAAAAGCTTTTGCACTTCCAAAAGCACATATTCACTGAGCATTCAAAAGAGCAAAATTTTATTAACCTTAGTTTCTGTATGAAACAAATCGTTTGTCTGTTCAACTGGCATATAGCCAGATATAAAAATATGTCTGTGCATATTCGAAAGCTAGTCTTGGTATATATGCACCTCCAATAATTTCTTGCATCAATAAAATTCTGGTTTACTTGGTACATAGTTTGATTCTGAGCAGCTAATGGGAGATTTGATTGGGGGGGGGTAGGGAGTGAGGGGTTGTTTGTTTGGTTTGGTCTTTTTTTTAAATAAAGTGTGGATTAAGGATAGGAAAGTCGGTACTTATTGCAAATTGTTTTCAAGACCTACGCCCAAATTTGCTTACCTTTACTGCATGCCCAAACTTTTGCCCACAATTAAACATACAAAGCCTTTCACTTAAGCAGGAATTTTATCTGCCAAAATAACAAATCCAAAAAGGATAATTTCTAACATCCCCTCCATCGGCAGTTCAATCCCCCATAAATACATCTTTGTGCAATTAATTTAAATGCATTATTGTATGCCACCAGTTGATCCTTTAAAGCAAACTTACTGTTTAACTTTTGATACTCTGTTTAGCATGTCTCAAAAGGGTATTTGATTTGGAGTTATTCAGACTTTTCACAGTTTGGGTTATTCCTGCATTTTTCCATTTTTCTCCCTTAAGTAGATTTATTATTGAGCTTAATACATCTAGAGATTATTTTTTTTTAACAGAGGAAAGCAGTTATTGTTTTTGCCATAAAAAAGATGAGTGCCTTGCAACTGAAAAATTAAAGTGGGGTAGAAGCATGAGCAGCAATGCTGCTGTGTGGAACTGCTTGCCTCGAACAAGGGCACACAGGCCAGAGAGCTCGGCTCAGTCTGCGGTCATCTGCTGAAGCTCAGGGTGTACCTACTACACCCTAACACTTCCACACTGTTGTAAGGTGAGGTCTGCCTGCCCACACAGCTTCTTCCTCATGCAGTATCAGGCCAAGCTAGGGAGAATGAAATGAGAGACTGCACCAAACCCAACCTCTCTGCCAGGCACAAAGCCAGATCGAGCACTAGGAAAGCCTGGATTAAAGCACAGGTTTGGCACCATCACTGGATTACTGTTACATACAGGGGAGCCCAAAGGACAATAAATTATAATTTATTCATTAAAAACAAACAAACTTAAGCACTCATTGTGATGGTTTTGTATTTTAACAATTTATTAGATGTTAAGACCAAGAGGACCACTTTGGTCTATTGCCTGAGCTTCTGCCTAATAAAAAGCCATGTCTTCAATGAACATTCAGTGCCTCATAAGAGTCTCTCCCCACCTCTGCTCCAAATCAGTTTCTTGGGATGCTGACTCAGCTCACAAATTAAAACTTGCCCTATACTACAGAAGCATGCTCCTCTGTTTCACCCTTGCCCAAAACTTTCTCTGCAAAACCCTGGAGTCTTTTCACACCTAGTAACACACAATTTCTCTATTCCACTTGGAATTTAAATTTTTGAATTTTCACATTCGTCCTTGGGCACTGAAAGACTTTCAGCATCAATCAATTCACAATACAAAGAATCTTTCCAGAAGTAAGTATTCAAAATTATGCAGCATAAATCACTGAAACCAGCAGGATATCCCCTGATAACAGGGAGATGATTTGCCAGTTACTAACAGCTCCAGATATCAGTCTAATAAATAGGTTGTCTATACAAGTATGAACTTATACAATGGATCTGTCTCAGGCTGTCCCTTAGGGGTTTGAAGTGCCTAGTTTTGGTATCTGTACATTGTTTACACTTTGTGAATGTCTCTTTTCACAACTGACATGTTCTTTCTCTCTTTGCTGTACAGAAGTTCACTTGAACCAGAGCAGCCCAACCAGCGAGTTCCCCAGCTATGGTGAAAATGGAAATGATACCAGTTTACTTGTTTCACCCCTTCTGGTGGCTGGAGTGGTGATTGGACTTGTGCTGTTTCTGTCCTGTGTTACAATCGTCGTTGGCAGTCTGCGAAAGGACGGTCGGTTGAGACACCCACAGCTGAGGAGAGATGCTGTTTATGGTGAGACAGCTAGTTGTAGCAAAATAATGCTTAACTTTATTAATATCTGGTGCTATGGGCAACAAAAAGCATCTGGCCACTATGCAAGAGATTAAAAAAAAAAAAATTGATAAGTAGGTCACAGACAGCTTTGTAATTTAATAGCATCTTTGTGCTGGCACTGGATTCACATGAATTCACATAGCACAAGCTCTGTAGTTAATGGTTAACATAAACGAGGCCAATGCCAAAAGCATTTCTTCAACAGCTCACTTTCCCTTGATATTGTATGAGATTTCTTTTCCATTGCTAGCCTCTTGCTAGTTTATTTTTGTATCCCATTGTAGCCTTAGTATAACATATAATGCAATTTCTCTTTGTTGGAGAGCCAGGAAAGTGTTCACTTCTGCAGTGTGCACCAACCTGCAATGATGACTGGGCAATTACTAACTCTTGTGGTCAGAAAAGAAGTAACTAGATACAAGCAGAACAACAGGGCATCAAAATGTCATTATAACTGTCATCATCATTAAAGAGACTGGTTTGCTATCCACTGTTTGTGGTTAGGCTGCTATATCTGCAGTTTGTGAGAGTAGAGTTCTTTGCATGTTCTTGAGGTTTTTTTCTTTATATAGAAAAGATAACAATAGTGAGTCACATGAAAATGTATTGACTCAACTCTTGATTTCACTAATGTAAATTAAGTATCCACTGAAGTCAGTGGCCTTCATTTAATTATTTGAACCAGGAATTTTTGGATCCAAATAAAACATGTTTCCTAGAATCAGTTTGTCCACCTGAGGCTACAATCATTATTTTTGGCTTTTCCAGAAACATTTATCCAGATAAGTGAATGACATCTATGTTCTGGAAATAAATTTTAGACTCCAAGAGAAGTGAAATGCAAACTCATGTGGTAACATACATAGGGAAAAGGGGGAAAAAAAACTCCAGAAAACTAATGTCTACCATTACTGTGGCATCTATTTTTTTCTACTTTTCAGCAGCTAAATTTGGGATGAAATAGTTAGAGCCAAACTGGAGTTACTATTTTATCCATGAACAGCAATTTTTTGCCATGACAAAATACTGACCATTAAAATTCAATTACTACATCTAAATTTACTGTATGTTAATTGCAGCTCCTTTAAAAACCCTGAAGCCCAGCAAAAACATAAGGGGACAGTTTGAAAACTGTTAGAAATAACAGCACTAGAGAAATGGAAAAAGAGAAGCATGGTGATATTTTCAGTGAAATTCAAAAGAATAATGTTAAACTAAATTGTGCCAGTCTACTCAAGTGCAAATTTTGCATTAGCACACGCCGTTCTGGTATCTCCTCCTGCTTCCGCTGGCCAGCGTGGGGCCAGCTGTGAAGTGGTACTGTGAAGTGGGCTTCTTTCACTTGGCAAGCAAGAAGAAATGACAGTGCATGAGAGACTGGACTAGTCCTGGTAAATTCCTTGAGAATACACTGGCAGAGGTGCAAATTGCCAGGAGGAGGAACAAGCAGTTCAAGTCAGTCCCGCCCTTTACCCTCTGTTGAAAGAGACAGTATTTCGAAGTCACCTTAGAAGCTGGCCCTTCTCTGCAGGTACTGTTGTATTGCATTAAGTGAAAAAGAAAGGATCCCTTTTTGTGGAAGACAACTGCAGGGGGCAGGGGAGCAGAGATTACTGTATTTCCACAATTCAGGACATTCTTAAGGAAGTCTACCCCAGAATATTGAGCTTTAGCTACCTGTCTTCTAAGACAGAAAATAGCACTAACTACTTTATGTTTGTGGAGCTTGTGCATGAAGGCATTAAAGCCCTGGAGCAGGCAGAAGAGTGATTTTCTCTATTTTCCAGTTTTTCCCATTTTTTTGAGTGTTTTTATTGAGAAGGCACTTTCTCAAGACGCATACCTACAAACACCTAAGCCTCCTTTTAAAAACCTTCACAGAATTGACAAAGTTTCAATGCATGCAGCTCCTGGGAACTTCAGCAATCCTGCTGGTGTTTGAAGCTGCATGCAGCAGAACTGACTTTTCAGCCTCTGAGGCACAAGAAAAGCTTTAGACACCTGCATCTTGTAAGGCAGCACTAAATATATGTTTTCTATACCACAGCCTGAAACACCACAGCTCATCTACAGATGATGCTAACTTGCTCTTAAAGGAACAGAAGTGTCCTGTGAAGCCTGATTGTTCCAGAATACCAGTTATTTTTCTGCCTCAGATAGGTTTTATTTTTCTGGTTTATGACAGTGTTAGAAACAGGGATATTGTCTGAGAGAATCCACCATGGAAGAAAAGAGCAGCAAGTATTAATTGCTTGTTTTCCAGCTCCAGATGGCTTCTCTTATGGTGGCTCTTTTGGAGAACTGAGATCCACCTGCATGGAAGAGTTTCCCCCAGCTTTTGATTTCGGTTCCTATCTGGATACACTTTCTCAGGTGAATGTGATGTACCCTGACTCACCTCCACGGTAAGCACTGCACCAAGTTCCTGAGCCTATTTATAGTCTGGCACTTGCAAAGCCTGGAAAAGAAGAAAATACAACTGCTAGACCTATGCCCACTACAAAAATGCAGGCCACACAAATTCTAAATACAGACTTTGTTTGGTTTGAGTAGAAGTTTGTTTTCTTGAGCAGAATATATATTTACCAAATAAAGGCATGTGTGCAACCAATTCTCATTTACTAGTATTCACATTAAATTTTATCCTATTGGTGGCATACTAATGAAACACACAAGTTAAATTACTTATGAACATCCTTCTTTGAGAGACGTTATTTTACAAGTCAAAGTTTCACTTCCAGGAGAAAAATATATACTTTTTTCCAAGAGCTTTCAGGTTACATTTATTACTGAGCTTGAGACTGTTCAGATCAGAGTAAACAAAAAAAAAAAGGGGTAAAGAAAAGTGAAAAAAAAAACCTTTAAACCTTTCTGTATTTCACTTTCCAGCTTTCTTAACTCGAGTGTTCCATCAGAAAGCAGAACTGAGGAAACCATACCTTTCTGACATGCCCAGTAACTGTATTTAACTTCCTAATCTAGGATAGGGAGAAAATTGTTTGGGATTGTTCATTTTACATCAGTAAACTGTGAAGGAGGACAACTACCATTTTAGCTGTTTAACCCAAACCTGCTCTGGAGAGCCACAGTTGTCTGGACTGTAGCAGCATCTTTGGAGAAGAGCATACTTCAGATATTGAGGAGTTCTAATTGCCTTGGGAGGTAACATCACTAGAAGAGGCTCTTTCCAAAGACAGTTATTCCAGAAATTATATAGCAGCTCTTTCCACATTTGTGGGCCTTTATTCACGGGATGCAAGAACGGCCATCACGAGTGACAAGAGTTGCACTTTAGGCCATCTGTATCTCCTCTGTGTGCCTCGTGCATTTTGAGGTTAATAAAGAGAGGAATTCAGTTACTCCCTCCAATGAACCAACAGAAATTTTTTTCAATAGAACATCACTTCAGGCTTTCTGTAGTGCTGTATCTTACAAAAAGCAAATAATGTCTGAACAGCTGTGCTTCCCCCCCACCTTTCTTTTTAATTCCTTTTAAGCAGGCTCTGAATTAAACAAATATATTCATAAGACCAGCCCTTTTTTTTGACTGCTTATATACATATGCAATATAGAGCAAGTCAGTAGTACAAACATAAAATATATGGATCTTTGCTTTTTCTATTCTAGGCATGTTCTACAAGCAACCCTTTATGTATTACAAAGTGGCACTATGTAATAAATAGGCTTTTAGAGATGGTGTAAATATTTTAGCAGAAAGCTCATATGTGAAAAGTTATTCTGAGCCTGACGTCTAAATTTGTAGGACTTCAATATAAATCCACTTTAAAATTTAGGCTTGTTTTTGGACCCACACCCACGAGTGTTTGCTAATAAAAGCCAGCCAGCTGACACACAAGCAACAGCTTGAGTGGGCAATTGGCCAGATTGCTGAGAACAAGCTCAGACTCCTGTGAACAAGCGCCGAGAACACATTTCTTTGGCAGACAGGTCTCCTAAGATTATACCAAAGCTTGCTTCCATTTCCAGTTTGAAACAGGCCCAAGGAAGGATGTTCCACCTCTGTGGAGTTCTCTGGAAGGAGATACAGAAGTGATACCAGATAACACTAGATGATCTCTGATTTCCTGTAAGATCTCCAGCTACCTCTGTAATAAACCTGACACAAGTTAACTATCTTGTGTCCTACCTTGTTTTAAGAAAGTATTCTGGAACTTCAGTACTAAGATCAGAGAGGCATAAAGGTCTCCAACAACTGCCTCCTCAAGATTCCCTTCTGGGCTGAGTGGACTGCATCCCTGAGAGGCCAAGATCTGCCTCCAAATGCACAAGAAAGCACTTCCTCATCCCATTAATTGTAGTTCTGCATCACAGGTTGAAAGTAAAAATAATTGTTAATGGCTTTGCTGTTTTCTCACTGCTACTGTAGGTTAAATATTTTAAAAAAAAAAGTAGCTTTGTCAAATAATCAAAATCTTACTAAGCTTTATATCTTAGCAACACAACTTGGGGAAAACTTCAGAAAAAATAGAGCTTAGCAGATGGCTGAAAGTAAAGCTATGTAGAGAGGCATTTAAGTTTACTATTAATACATTATACATTCCATTGTAAGTTTCTGTTCAGAAAAGTACTGGTTGAGAAGCATTGTATGAATACACTGCATTATGTAAGAGCCTGAAAAATTTCTGTATGGTTACCTGTACACTCTCCTCCATGGCACAGCACTAAAGTGCATTTTATCTAATTAGGCAAGCATGGAGATTATTTAGATGGATGGGTGCTAGGAGCACTAAAACTGACTATCAGACACGACCTTGAAGCAAAAATAAGACATGCTTGACCTTGTGCATCTCAAATATTAACTCAGTGGGATCAATCTTGTTACATATGATAATGTCTTGAAGAGTAGGTTTACTGAAATGTAGCACTGGCTAAATTAATGCAATTCCCCCTTCTATTTCATGCAGTGTGAGATGTAATTTACAGTTAAACTAGCATGCCTAAAAGCTAATAGCACAACTGTAGCGTAAACGGAACACAAATGAAGAGCAGGGAGTAAAAATCTGCATGGGGAAATAACTTAACATATATTTGAAGTGAAAGAATTCAGCAAGTTAAAACTAGTGTCCTGCTGCCACAAGCAGACACAAAGGCATGAGCTTTATTTAACTGCACTGTTCTAACAGCCTGCAAGAGGCAGCAGCGTTACATCACTGTACGTCCTGCTCCCCTGAGTGTTCCTGAACAAACCAGTTTTGCTAAAACCAGACTTTCTGACAATATTTCAGTAGAAGGTAGGACACCTCTCCTGGGACAAGGGGGTGATTATAACCAGTCTGGAATGGTTTCATTAGATTTACAATGGGGCTTTAAAGCACAACCTGAATGGAAAAGGAATTTTAGGGGAAGACTGATGAAACTAAGAGTCAGAGTTAAGAGTACCCATTTGTATGGCTGAGGGAGAGCTGGCTGCCCAGGACTGCGTACTCTCATCTCTCCAGCTGGAAGTCCAAAACAAAATACTACTTCTATTAAAATTTTAATTGGGAAATTAATTTCTGAAAGTTGCCTTGGGATGTTAATAATTTAATTGCTTTGATACCTAAATCACAAATTTCATTTGACACTCAATTTGGTTATCACTATAGAGACTTCCATAAGCACCATTATACATTAGATTTTACATTAGATTCAAGGAGTGCCACACACTGAGTTCTGTCATTAGCCTGCCATAGTTGCAGGGCGGTTACAGTGAAGCCATTTGGTCAATCTGTCTTGACAGCCCAAAATACAGAATGTTCCCATCCATGAATATCCCTTTAGGATAATTAATGACTTTCTAATGAGTCTCAGATCTGTGATAGCATCTGTCAGATTGATTTTACATCAGGTGTAGAAAGGAAATATAAAAGCAAAATATAGTGGGTATGAACTAAGTAGCTGCAAGGTATTAGGGGTTTGTATTTTAGACCCTATTTCTGAGTGGATAGAAGTTAATGTTTCATAGTCTGCATTACCAAAGTATCTGTTTCTAAGAAACTTTTTAAGTCATTTGAGAATGATGGTCCAGGTGATCTAGCATCAATTCTAACCACAGAACTATTAAAAATATTTTGAGCTCACATATTTTAAATGGCTTGAAATACAGTAAAATACAAGAAACAAGTAAAATAAGAACAATTGCGTTTTCTTCATTACAATCTCTAAAATCTTAACAAAAAGGAGATTTGAGGTTCCCTGCATGAAAGGAATTTCATCAACTTTTCACCTTTTGGCCAGAGGAAATGCATTTCACCCCACTTGACTAAGTGCTTTTTCTGCTCTTTGGTGATGTGATATTAAGGGCATGTACAGAGCTTTAGGCAGCCAAGGTTATCGCCTTTTTCCTCTGTGACTCATGACTGTCTTAACACAGAACATCACTGAGGAGTGATTCTTGAGTGAGATGGAGGGATTTAGCTTCAGGAATGGTTTTAATGGAAGCCACAACAGTCCTCTCTGTATTTTGCATTGAAGTGTGTCCTGCAGGGCACACTGTGATTAACCTGTTAATCGCCCATTCACGTTAGAACACAATGGGTTGGGGTTTTTTTTTTTGCTTGTTTTAAGTGTGCCCACTCTACCTCATCTGCTCACCTTGCTTAATCTATGTAGGATCAATTCTAGAGAAAATTGTGTTGTTTAGTCTTGATAAACTCCAGGACTTTTAATACTCATGTTCAGCTGACATTGTTTAAATAGACAGATGAATATAAAAATTACTTTAAAGTGACAAAAGGAAATGCTTCTGTCTCAAAGGCAGACTTTAATTTCCCTCTAAATATGAAACCCAAAAAAAACAAACTACGTAAGGTACTTTCTTTTCCAAGACATTCTTTTCCATCCCTCTCTCTGAGGAAGCAAGTTAGCTTTATCAGAGGGAAGAAGGCTTGAACCGGTCTCCTAGATTTCCTTGAAAGACAGAATTAGGCTTGTAGGACACTAACATAAGATCTTGCTATGTTGTGGGTTGCCAAGGCCACTTTTCCTACAAGCATGCAAGGCAAATAGCTTCTGGCATATTACAATGGCAGCTGGCAAAGCATGAGATGGAGTCCCTCAGGGATCAGTGCTGG
>NW_008581500.1:0-239 GCF_000691845.1 Merops nubicus
GTGGGTGCCACCGCGGCAGTGGCCACGGCGGCCCTCGGGCCGAAGGGTCTTACCCTCATCTTGTCCATGATGGCGTTGGTGCCCAGGATGTTGTACTTCTTGGAGGGGTTGGCGGCCGCGTGCTTGACGGCCCACGTCGTCTTCCCCGCCGCTGGCAGCCCCACCATCATCAGGATCTGGGCAGGAATGGGCGCCGTGGCCAAAACGGGCCTTTTCCCGCCCAAAACGGGCCTTTTCCT
>NW_008581500.1:373-1304 GCF_000691845.1 Merops nubicus
CAGGCCTTTTCCCACCCAAAACGGGCCTTTTCCCGCCCAAAACGGGCCCTTCCCTGCCCAAAATGGGCATTTTCCCCACACAAAACAGGCCCTTCCCTGCCCAAAACGGGCCTTTTCCCGCCCAAAACGGGCCCTTCCCTGCCCAAAATGGGCCCTTCCCTGACCAAAACAGGCCTTTTCCCACCCAAAACGGGCCTTTTCCCGCCCAAAACGGGCCCTTCCCTGCCCAAAATGGGCATTTTCCCCACACAAAACAGGCCCTTCCCTGCCCAAAACGGGCCTTTTCCCGCCCAAAATAGGCCCTTCCCTGCCCAAAATGGGCCTTTTCCTGCCCAAAACGGGCCTTTCCCCTCTCAAATGGGCCTTCTCCCAACCCCAAATCGGTCTTTTCTTGCCCAAAACGGGCCTTTCTGCTTCCCAAATGGGCATTTTCCCTCAAAAATGGGCCTTTCCTCGCCCAATATTGGCCCGTCTGCTCCCAAAATGGGCGTTTTCCCTCCAAAATGGGGCCTTTCCCTCCTCAAAATGGGCCTTTGCCCACCCGAAACAAGCCTTTCCTCTCCCAAAATTAGCCATTTCCCACCCAAAATGCACCTTTCCCTCCCCAAATCCCATCCTCGTTCTCCCGGAAATAGGAATTTCCATTCCCAAAGCCCAGAATTTCACCCCAAACCCCTCCAAACTCCCCCCCAAACCCCCGTCCTCCCCAAAATCACCATTTCCCTCCCAAAATCCCCCCCTTCTCTTCCCAAAAATAGGTTTCAGCTCCAAATCCCCCCAAAACTCCCAAATTTCACCCCAAAACACCATCCTTCCAAAATTAATCCTTTCTCTCCCAGAATCCTCTCCTCACCCTTGCAAAACCCCCAAATTTCACCCCAAAACAACATCCTCCCAAAATTAACCCTTTCTCTGCCCAAATCCCCACCTC
>NW_008581501.1:0-222 GCF_000691845.1 Merops nubicus
AAAATATTTTGAGAAAAACTAAAAAAACCCACCCCATAAATCATAATTCCGTTTTCATTTTAAATATATGATTTACAATTCCATTTATTTTCCAAGTTAAAAAATCTTCTATTTACTTTAAAAATCTTTTTTCTTTTAGGGGTTGGAAAGGACCTCCAGAGATGGAGTCCAACCCCCCTGCCAGAGCAGGACAATCTAGTATAGGGCACGTCACACAGGAAT
>NW_008581501.1:292-8245 GCF_000691845.1 Merops nubicus
AAGAAGTTCTTCCTCATGTTGAGGTGGAACTTCCTGTGCTCCAGCTTGTGTCCATTGCCCCATGTCCTATCGCAGGGTACAAGTGAAAAGAGGTTATCCCTTTCTTCTTGACCCCCAGCCCTCATTTATTTGTACACATTAATTAGATCCCCCCTAAGTCTTCTCTTAACCAGACTAAACAGCCCCAGGTCTCTCAACCTCTCCTCATAGGGCAGGTGTTCCAGTCCCCCAGTCACCCTCATAGCCCTTCACTGGACTCTCTCCAGTAGATCTCTGTCCTTCTGGCAATGGGGAGCCCAGAACTGGACACAATACTCTAGGTGAGGTCTCACCAGGGCAGAGTAGCGGGGGAGCAGGACCTCCCTTGTTCTGCTGGACACACTTTTCTTAATGCACCCCAGGAGACCATTGGCCCCCCTGGCCACAAGGGCACACTGCTGTCCATGGACAACTTGTTGTCCACCAGGACTCCAAGATCCCTCTCTATGGAACTGCTCTCTAGCAGATCTCCTCCTAACCTGTACTGGTGCATTTTATTCCTCCTGCCTAGGTGCAGGACTCTGCACTTCTTCTTTTTGAACCTCATTAGGTTCCTCTTTTGTTCCCTGCAAATGAAAAATTTTGAGTTTCGACATGCTGTAGTCACTATAGAAGAGTTTCTAACCATGGGTTTATGGGTGGCTGGTGTTTATTTTTTCCTTACGTCCTGCAATCCTCAAGGGAGAGAAATAAGGGCTGTTTGTTTTACCTTTGGTTCCCCACCCATCGCACAGTATAGAGATGGTATCACCCATTTCACAACACAGTTTTATGTCACACAGAGCTCGGGCAGTGTAAAGTTTCAGTAGGGTACTTTGTCTGTTGCCTTTGATGCTCCCTTGCTGTGTATTCCCACTGCTCCTCCTGTATGACTAGTATTTTTCTGATCCTTTGATGACCTGAACATCTCCACCCACTCCCAAATCCTAGTCTTTTAAAGAAGAATGACAGAGTTTTTTCTGCTGTTCAGCTCTGTAAACTGTCTCACTGGATGTCAGATGTGCATTAGTGCAAGGAAGAGGGCAGGAATGGTTGTCTGGGGGCAAGGAGGAGCACTGGTGCTGCTGGCAATAGTTAACAGCTTGCTGTTAAACAGGCTTTGTGTTACATCAAAATATGCCAGTAGACTCTGTCTCAAGAGAAAATGATTGTCTTGTGAGCTACTTCCAGCAGAGATTGAGTAAACTTGAAATATTAAATTAAACTAGTTTACATTTAAAAAGCTGTAGTCAGATTAATTCCCACTGGCAGTCTGTGAGAAGAATTGTGTGGGTTAACACCAGCAACAAAAATTCCTTCATTATCATCGATGTCAAAACCCAAAAATTAAATAACACTGTTAGACCAGAAGCCTATATGTAAATGAAGACATATCACATATTTTAGCTAGTATGTTCTTCTGGCTGGCCAAAGAGAAATGATGTTTGTGGTTTCCTTTGTTAAAATAGCTGAAATGTAGAACTCCAAAAGCCATGGATTCTGAACACTGTGGAGAAGTGAACTCCTACAGGTCAAATTTTTCTGAACTTCTCATTCTAATGGGAATCCAGAAGGCAATTAACCTTTGTGAATCCAGATTATACCAGTTACGTGATTGCCCTAATAGAAATAAAGGACTATCAAGAGGTAGAATAGGAAATACTGAATAATTACTGTCTGGAAAGGACCAGAAAAGCTCTTGCCCAATTTTTAAGCTAGTTCTTGTTGAAAGTTGAGACTTCCCAGATGAGAAATTTCTGAAAAGGACCTACTGTCTCTTGCCTTCTTTTGAAGTGTCTAACATAGACTGTTGCTGGTCACAAAATTCCTTCATGTCCCCATTGAAGGTCTGTTCTCCAAAATGTCAAAAAATGTGTCTTTACATTTCACAGAACATGCCTTCTCCAACTTTCTCCAAATAATGGGGGGAAAAAAAAAGCACTTTTGTATTGTTACATTTCTTGCTGAATCAAACCACTGAGTTGAGAACATGATGGCATCATGATCTGTTACTGTGCTGTCTGGAAAAGAGTGGAGTAGAAGTTATCAGAACTTCTTCTCTTAGATACAGTAATGGAAAACATTAAAATATAATGGTTTTAAATGCTCTGGAAACTTAAGTTTTTCTGCACCTTGGAGTAATTTGAAAACACAAATTCATACACACAAGCTTTGGATTATCTTGAGCTATTGGAAGAGCAAGCTGGCAAAGTTTGCAGTCACCCGATCCATTACTTAAATGGTTTTATGATATTTTATAACTCCAAATTACTGTATGGTATCTATGCGGTCCTAGAGTTGTAACTGCAAAACAAAACAAAACAAAACAAAACAAACAAACAAACAAAAACCCCAAACAAACAAACAAAAACAAACAAAAAAATGACAAAGTTATTTTCTTGTCTTCCTTGGGCTGAGCGGTGATTTTGTACTTTTGGAGTATAGCAAGGGAGAACTAGGACAGACTTTTTTATCCAAAAGAACAACTGTGACAAAATTGGCAAATACAACTCCAAAGCTGTTTTCTTTCAGCTTTTTAGCTAACACTGTTAGCTTTTTATTACAATCCATCCTCTGAAAACCTGAGATGCACTGAAAGAAAGAGGTGTCCTTTTCACTTGAACCGTGGAATACTAAAAGTCAAACAAAGCATTACACTGTAAGGCTCATATTGTCCTCCAATTAAGCTCTCCAGGAGGTGTTTATTGCAGATATTTATGTTGGATATTACAGGGAATGTTCTCTTTTCTTCCATCTGAGGAGTACAGATGTTAATTATTTTGCCATTCAATATACTGTTCTGCTTTGGGGAAATAAGAAAACAGAGAGATACAAGCATTTTTGGCTTTATGTGAGGGATAGCCAAGTTTTCCAGCTAATGAACTGCACACTGGAAAAAAACAGTATTAGTTTTCAATGGATAAGCAGCAAGCTGTTTCCAAAATTATGGCTTAAGTTCACAAAGTATCTTTAAGTTTGCAGAGTGGCTGCTTGCCCATAGACATGTTGAGTTAACACCAAATGCCAGAGCAGTTATATGCTTTGAAATAAAGTCCATGTTCAACAGACTGCTTGTTTTTCTCTTCCATATTTATGTCAAGCTTAAGGTAGCAGAAAGACAGTCTGAAATTAGTGTGAGACCTTGAAAATTTGAACAGATTTGAAAAATTGCATTGATCATATCTAATGGATTTGCTTATTTGTGCTTACAGCTGTAAGAATATGTTTTTTATATCATCTGGTTAGGTGCAAAACTTGAGCAGGAAACTTGACCAGGAATGTTTTATGATGAGAACACAGTATTCAGTTAATATGTATTCAGTTATGTATTCATATGTATTCATGTATGTATGAATATGTATTCAGATAATATGTATTCAGTTATGATGAGAACACAGTATATAATTGAAGATACCATTTAATAGCATTGTTTAGAGTCTTTGATCCATATCTCCTGACAGACTGGCCTTGAAAGCCATCAAAAGGTTTGCTTGTTGTGTGTGGAAATGAGTGGGAATAACTCACTGATTTCAGCAGGTTTTGCTGGTTGACTTCACTAATATGTTATTGAGTGTGATTGCACTTCTGTTTAAGGCACTTCCTATTTTTTTGCCACAGGATTCAGCTTTTCTCTGTCACTCCTATACAGCAGGCAAACAAGAAATGGGCATTAAAACAGGGTGGTGAGCTAAGAACAGAAATGAGTCATTCAGGAGTATAGTATTCAGCTGTGGAAATGGGTTGTGATTGAGAAGAGTGGAATATTTTGGGTAAATTGCTATGTCTATGGAAAGCAACACCGTGGTCTTTTTTACCACTTTGAGAAGGTTTTTAAAACAACTGCTCCGTGATTTTGGCAGTTCAGTAGAAGTTGGCCATAAACTTTATTCCCAGTTTCCTTTATAGTGAATGGAGAGCCTAGAAATAGCATTTAATACTGCCAAAAATTAAATATGTGGTCATTTGTGTATAGGTATAGTAGAATAAAACCATTTAAATTAAAGTTTTATTCCTGATGAAAATATAGCTGCATTTACCTCTCATCACTTGGACTTTTACTCAGTGAAGATGGCTATTGATTTCCCTAGTAGATGGCTATTGATTTCCCTAGTAGTCACACTTCCAAAGGCCCTGTGTAGTAGGGAGGGATTGCACAATACTGTACCATGAGCAAGGCTTCAGGACAGGCTGTGAAAAACCAGCTAACATTTTCTGTTCTTAATCAAAGAGTTGTGGGAAGGACCTGACTGGAAATGGGGATGGAAATGCTCCGTAGGAGTTGAAGGAATCTGAAGAAAGGCAATTAGTACATAAAGTGTCGTTTGGAAGCAGTCTGGCACATGAGTTTTATAAGTCAGAAGAGGGTTGCTCCGTGCTGTATAGTAGTGGATTTGGTAGAGGAAGGGAACAAGAAGATCACTATGGTAAAAATTATAATTTCACTAACATCAGAAAATAATTAAAAACCAAAAATAATGTTGGTTTGCTTAAAATTCAATTGACATAAAAGCCTTTTCCACATGTATGCTGGAAAGGGGATTAGCAATGGTTAATACAAGGGCATATTCACCAAAGGAAGTCTTAATTGCCTTCCTGGGTTTAGAAAGGAAATTATTTTTAAATGTGCAATTATTAATCTTTCTATGGAGTGTGAATTGTATAGACTCAAATCCATTTATTTGAAACTTTAAAGCAGGCTTCAAAGGATTCCTTGTGTGGAGTTAATAAAAATGTTTGAGATTTTACTGTAGAATATAATGGGTGATATTTTTTTTGCATAATTACTCTACTATAAAAATAGCTGATTTTGTTTCACACCCACAGAAATAAAAACATCTCTGTTAGAAACACAAAGGGCTGGGCCTGCTTCTTAGTCACTACTTCTACAGAAATGAGGTTTCTTTTGAAGTGTGATTTATTGGCAGTCACTGCCATCGTAATTCATTGAATATCTCATCCAGATCCTCTTGAAGGTAAAACTTAGTAAACATTCAGTTAATCTCAGTAAATGTTCAGTTAATCTTAAAATGTCGATGGAGGAGTTCTAACTATCAAAACATTGGGATTATAAATTTTCCCTCTGCATGAACTTTTAGACAACAATATAATGCTGAGTTTATTAGCTAACTATTTTTTTTTTTCCTGTACAAATAAACAAATCTGTTATCTTTCTATATAGTTATTGGTAATATAACAGAAAAATTCAATGTTACCTGTCTGCATTCCATTTTTGTACTTATGAAAGACAATAAATAAAAATTAATTCATACTAAACCAGAAATGGTCAATTTTATTTTGTAAATAGGATGTTTTAAGCCTGACAATTAAAGAATCTGTAGCTTGAGGTATGGTGCCTGATCACTGCAACTTCTTTTTGTGTACCTAAGGATATAAAATAACAAATAGCCAAGGATAAAATGTAGTTATCTTCTATGTTAGGGTCAGTTCTGTTCCACAAGTAAATAACATCTGAAAACAATAGGGAAAACTTCTATCCTGAAAGAGACATCTCTTAGGTAGATTTTTTTATCCCTTCCCCACATATTTAAATAACAGGAGGTGACATGATCTAGAATTTTTCTGTTTCCATCTTCTCCCACACCTGCTTTTTAAACTCAAATCTGATGCAGCAACATCATTCAGATTAGGAAAATCTGTCTACTAGTAAATAAGACAAAGTAGAGGTCAAAAGAATTCTGTAAACTAGATAAGTATTATAAGAATTGTAAGTGAAAGGATTGGGATAAAGTCCTTTGGGTTTTTTATTTAAGTGAATCACCATACTGTGCTAAAACACAGCTTTGCTGTCATAAAAATGAGAATATTTTCTGATGAGGTGGCCTGATTTGAAGAATGCAAAAAGATTTGAGGTAACTTCAAGAATTAAGTTTTTGACTTTTTTCTAGCAAATGAGGTGAGTGAGTTATTAAAATATGAGTCTTATTTTTCCTGCCCAGAGGCTTCATCATCTCTACAGGGACTCGAGGTTCTCTATATATGTTTGCCCATGCTTAGATGACATGAATACACCTCATTTGCCAACCCATTAAGCTAAGTGCTATGCTTTCAGCCAATTAAAAAAAAAAATGGCTTGCTTCACTCATTTCAGCTTCAGGTTTTGAAGGTCTGCTCAGGTCATGGGCACTATGGGTGACTGAAGTTATAACTAACTACAGTTTTGCTTTCTCAGTCTTACTGGGAAACTGTCTTCCAAAAACTGTCACAGTTTTCCTTTCAAAACACTACATGTGTTATAACTCTGCATATGGTTTTCATGTGTCTGACTGTCTTTCTTGTTGCCACCCATGTATGTCATCTTCTCATCTGTGCTTGCACAGACCTTTAATGAATTTCTTCCTTCCTCCGTGACACACAACTCCAACAGATCTTTGATGTGGATAAATAATATTAACATTTTTCATTAGGAAAATATAAAGTTCCTTTTATGGGATTTGACTTGGCCATTGTTTAAAAGGCATATTATTTGTATTCCTTCCTGGTCTCATAGATACTGTTTGATTTTCTGGTTTACTGGAATGTACCCTTGGATGCAATAGTACAAAGGGTGCTGTGGACATAAACTATAATAGTATGTGGAAAACCTCAGGCTTATGACTTTTCTTAGCAGGATACACAGATGATTTCTGTCTAGTTAATGCAATTTTCCACTAAAATCTTGAAGTATGTATAAATATGATGTTTCATAATCACAGAAAACATGATTTTTCTGACCTTTTTGTTAATGAAACTTAAAAAATGTTAATGAGCAATTTTTTATTCATGTAGATGTTTATTCCATGAATTTTTTCACATTGGTTTTCCACAGAAAATGTGATTTTTCTGACCTTTCTGTTAATGAAACTTAATGTTAATGAGCAATTTTTTATTCATGTAGATATTTATTCCATGCATTTTTTCCCATTGATTTTCTGTTATTGTAATGTGACTAGTACCTGTCTTTACCTCAGCAGTTAAGAAGGGTGATCATGCTGAAGGTATGTAGGATGTAGGAGCATTTGTTTTCCTAAAGACACAAGGTAGATAAATAGACAGATATCAGACCTGAGAGCAAAGACAGAAAATTGTTGCTGAGAAACCCTGTACCAACTGGCAACTGTATACTTCATGTCGTATCAGTACCTCCATACTTCACTCATGATGTTCAATAATCAGTTTCTTTGTGATATTAAGAGGAAACTAGTCCGTTTACTACATAAATCATAGAGAAATCATGCAGGGAGAGGTACTTACTGTCATTAGATATACTGGTATAGCTGGGGGAGGGGGAAAGAGGCAATCTTTCCAGCAAACAGATGCTTCAGTTGTAGAAAAGTAAAATAATTTAGGCTGGATCTGCCAGATTTTACCTGCTCCAAACTCTGCTCAAAGCAAGATTAACTTTGAAGGTAGACCAGGCTGCTCAGAAGCCCCATGACTATAAGAACCAAAGCCCTGACTGCATCATGCAGCCAGATGTTGACTCGCAGGGTGCATGTTTTCATGTTTTCCTACCCAGGTCCTTTCCCTCAGCTGGTGTATTGGATGTCAACAGCAAGGTGTTGGCAGGGAAGGTTACAGGATGGCCTCTGTGAAGAGAGTCTGGGGCTCCCCTATGCTGGACACAGCTGCTTCTAGCTGGCTCCAGCAGACCCACGACATGGCAGAACTGAGCCTCTCAGCTAAGATGTTGGATCCTATGGGAAGGTGTATTTAAGAAGACAAAATGCTGCCCTGCACTGAGGGATAAGGAAAAAAGTGCAGAAGACCATGTTGAAGCAGGTAAGCTGCAGCCCAGGTTGAGGACCACATCCCACATGCTGGAGCAGGTGGATATGTCCTGAAGAAAGCTGCAGCCCTTGGAGAACGCACGCTGTGAAGACTCCTGGCAGGAGTTGTGGTCCATGGAGAGGACCCCAAGCAGGATTAGGTTTTCTG
>NW_008581502.1:0-1127 GCF_000691845.1 Merops nubicus
CCAATTGTCATGAGTCCATTCTTCTGAAAATTTAGGACTCAGATTCACTCCACATTTCTGTAAATAATCAGTGAGACTACACACTGTCCTATTGACTACAGCAAACTGTTACAGGAATGGAGTTATGCACTTGAAATGCTGGGGTTTGAACCCAATTGTCATGAGTCCATTCTTCTGAAAATTTAGGACTCAGATTCACTCCACATTTCTGTAAATAATCAGTGAGACTACACACTGTCCTATTGACTACAGCAAACTGTTACAGGAATGGAGTTATGCACTTGAAATGCTGGGGTTTGAACCCCAAGTCAAGATTGACATAAAAGCCATGCACATAACCCTTCATAAAGAAGGGGTGAGTTTGCATAGAGTTTCCTGGTCAAGGACAGACCTCCGGATTCTCTCTGGAACTGGACACTGGTCAGCTTGGGCCTTTGTAAACACAGGCTAAGAGGATGAGAGATGGCTATGTAGCTACCTTGATCCTATGAGGCAGAAATTGGCAGGGCTCATTGATAGGGCTTTAAACTAGATTTGAAGGGGGAAGGGGTCAATAGTCTCCTGCTGGCTGGCAACAATCAGTGGGGCAGCTCACCAGAGCCAGACAGATGAAGAGCTAGTAATGGCTTTCAACTTGCTGCCCTGAGACAGGCCAGGGGTGATGCATCAGGGCACTCCAAGGAAATCAAGGAGAATTGCCACAGGAGGACAACACATCCAGCCCAGTGGAAGTGCCTCTATGCAAGTGCACGCAGCTTAGGCAAAAAACAGAATGAATTAAGGGCCATTCTGCTGCTGGGATGCCATGACATAGTGGCTATTACTGAAACATGGTAGGGTATCATTCCCATGACTGGACTGTTGGGATAGATGGATACAGGCTCTTTAGGAAGGATAGGCAGGGAAGGAGAGGAGGAGGCATTGCCCTCTATATCAGGGACCAGCTGGAATCAGTGGAGCTCCACCTGGGGAAGGATGATGATCTGGTTGAGAGTGTATGGGTTAAAAAGAAAGGCAAGAGAGGGGAGGGTGATGTTACTGTAGGGGTCTGCTATAGGCCACCTGACCGGCAGATGAAGCCCTCCACAGGCAAGTAGAAAAGGCTTCACGGTCACAAGCCCTAGTCC
>NW_008581503.1:0-29334 GCF_000691845.1 Merops nubicus
TCCCGCGGAGTTACGGGGACAACAGAGACACAGTTTAGGAAGCGCAGTGGGGGAGGTCACCTGCCTGCCCTGGGGAGGTGGAAACAAGGAACAAGGTTAGGACAAAAGAGGCATTCAATGCAAAAAGTGGCAAATCTAATTAGATCATGAATACGTGACCCGGAGATGTGGTAAACCACTTTTTGCTATCTCCCTCTATTTAATCTGCTTGGCAATATTAACTTTAAAAAACCCCACAACGTTGTTGACACTCCCAGTGATTGTTTCACTTGAAGTTAAAAGGAATACACAGATTAGAGTTTTCTTCTCCCCATAATTACTGTTCATTAAGGATCAACTAGTTTTAAGTAAAAGAGTCAAGCGTTCAGAAAAAATGATTAAAGATAGAAAAGCACTAGAAAGGGTGACTTGGGAAGATCATTCAGGGTCTGTCAATGGAAGTTAAATACCTGCCAAGAGTAACACAGATATTGCTGATGCTACCTAATGGCAGGAGAATAACTTAGCCCCATGAGGTTCCTTTCCATACAGATCTTCTGTGTTTCTGTAACTCAGCTCAACCTCTTATATCTCCAGCTCACTGTTAGGGTGACTTTCAGTGTATCTTTGGGGGATGAATTTACCGTCATGCTCAGCTCATTTCCTACGGTATTTGGTGCTATTCTATTCAACTTTCATTGCATACCAGAGACTTTCAGTATTTCTTATTCTTTGTCACCCTTAACTACGGACTAAAAGTACAACAAGCTGTCATGCAAGAATTTTTAACAATAGAAAATGTAAAATGTCTTTAAGAAGACCGTTTTTGCATACTGGAGTCCATCCTGTCATGGGTTTCCACAGGAATGGGTGTCAATACCATGCACTGGCTGCTGTACTTGGTGAAGCACTGTAAATAGCTAGTGTGCTAGAATAAGGTGCCAGTCTCCCAAGAGAATTCAATATTCCACCCCATAAGTCTAGATCATTGGGTCAAACAATGGGTAGTGGTAGAAATAAGGTGGAGGTGGAGAAACAAAGAGAAGGACAAAGCATCTTGAGAGAATTAAAAAATTACATAACAGTAAAATTTGTCATAACAAGGCTTTTATGACTTGTTCATATAGATTTAATATCATGAGGTATATGGTTAATGTTTTCTTGTATTAAAAAAAAAAAAACAAACAACAACAACAACAAAAACAAACTTCTAAACCAATTTTTTAAGATAAGCCTGCTTGCTCCTTCCTGGCTAAAAGTCATATTCACTTCTTGGAACCACGAGCCTGAAATACAATTTGACACTGATGATGGTATTATCTGCACTAAATGTTATACATTTATTGTTCTATCTAATAGGAAAATAAGTGTTTATTCTCTTACTTAACAAAATAACATGTGGTTTACTCAATTATTTGACAGAAACTTAGGGCTTGGCTTGTCTGTACCCCTTTTATAGTGTATCATTCAGAAAATCAAGCAACATATTCAATTTGAAATGGTATAATACTACTTGACTGTGAAAGCAGGGCTTTAGATGGTTTTAACTTAATTATTTCAAATTTTCAAGTGAACTTGCATGAGAATGTTGCTAGTTTAAGTTTGTGCAAATACCCAAGTATTTAAGTAAAAAATTACTACTTTTTATATGACGCCTTGTACAGATTCATGGAATTTGTGTAAGAAATAATTGTTTATTCCAATAACTCTAATGGTCTTGAAAGCTAGCTCATCAACTGAGGCAGAGGTTGTAGAAAACTACGGAATACCAGGAAAGAACAACTAGAGAAATCTTAAATAGCTATGCCTGACTCTGTCCTTCAGCAGTTCTTAGTCATCTATGAACATCACAAGTTGCTGGAAGGGGAATTCTGGCAATCTCATTTACATGCTGATCTGTCATAACTGATAAACTGTCAGGGGACTGTTGGCTACACATACACCGAAATAAAATCAACTGTTCAGAAAAAACAGGGAGCACTCCACCTGAGGTCAAATTGCAGCAATTTGCACAGCATATTTGACTCTTCAAATCTGAAAGTGCAGGCAGCAGGTATCGGGGAGGGAATGGAAACAGATGGAGGGAGTGGTGGCTGATCCTGACAGAAACTTCACAACAAATGCTTTTAGCTTTTGTACTTTGATATGACTCCTGCAAAGCTCAGCAGACTGTTTCTGAGCACCAAATCCAAGTACATGAACTAAGAAAACAAAAACTTTGGCTGAGTTCAGAAAGGCAGAGAGAATGAAGGAGAAGAGGGCAGGACCCAGCCTGCACTCCCACTCCACCCCCTCCCTGCCTCAGGCTGGGCATCAATACTGTAAGCCTGAGGAGAAGTCTGGGTGAGACAAGTACTCGGGCAGTAAGCAGGAACACAGAAGGTTTACATTACAATTTTTTGCATGTTCATTTCTAGACTGAAATAAAATATAGTGTGCAAGTGGTGGGACTCCTCCTGGTGGGAGTCCAGGCAGTCCCAAATACCAAGCAATTTGACTGGTACTAAGCTGGATATCTGATAGGATAGTGGAATGATGGTGTCAGAATGGAGAGACTGTGGGACTTCAACTAAGGAAATATTATAGCATGGAGCCTTACACTAGCAGGAAGGAGAAAAGGGCTCTCAGAGACAAAAGGAAGAGTTGGCCTTTTAGCTGTGGCTGTATATCTGCACAAATTTATAGAACAATAGCTTCAAAATTAGAGGTGTGATACCACTGGAATTTAAAAAGATTAAAAAATATGCAGAGTTATACTATAAAAAACATGTTCATGGCTTGTGCTCCAGGTTGCTCTGCCAAAGCTTACCCAGGGGGGCAAATGCAGCCACTTGCACAGGGTGGTGAGGGGACACAAGAGAAGTTCATGGCAAGGTTTGCACAAGAGATCCCACAGTTCACACCCGCTGCTGGTAATCCAGGCACAGGAGATCTGCAGTCATAGTAGATTTTTCCTTCAGGGCATATGTGAACTTCAAATGCAAAATGTAGGTTAAATTAGATCAACTGCTCTTTTACACTGAAGGGTTTGCAATCTTTTTCTTCATAATTGATTTATTTTAATGTACAGTTAACCTACATTACTGCACACAGAATACAATCTGAATAAAAGTCTATAATTCCATTTGCATTACAGAGATATAAAATTAGCATGTTTTCATGAAAAAAAAAAAAAATACCAAACCTTAATATTAGTCATCTGGATCTATCACCCTGGAGCTGATGCACAGCCCATTCTTAAAGCTGGGGTAATTACGGCTAGGTTAATAAAATCTTTAGAAGTGGAATAATTTGTAGTGTGCTGAAATCCCTTCTAAATCCATTAGAAATTCATTAAAAAAATATTATCTAGAAAACAAGCGCTTAAGGCTTCCTAAATATGGATAGCGAGCCAAAGCTCAGTATTCCTATAACAACATATTGACCTACATCCCATGTGTATTTTTTTTTCATTTCCCAAGTGACTTAGCACAATTTGTGCTACAGGAAAAAAAAAAAAAAAGACAAAGACAACTTGTGGTCCTAGCCTCTTATTTTAAATACGTCATGACACTCATAATTAAACCACATATGAGGAGAAAACCAAATGACTGTTCAGTGTCAAAAGCTTTCCCTGTGCAACTGTAATATGAAACAAGACTGTAAATTACCTGTATTTTCTGTAGTGGTTTCAATACATTTCACTGTTCCATTCAAACACTGACTGAAAAAGAAAAGAAAACCCGTCTTCATTCAAGGAAAAAATGTTTTGTAGCCACCATGTTAAAGAAGGTAATATACCAATCCAAGTTAAACAACAGAAATCAGGAGGAGGAGGATTAAAATCCAAATGCATGAGTTCTGAACAATATTTTGTGGTGTTTTCTAGCTGCTGATTTTTAATGAGGGGCCAACCTCACAAAGGTGTTTATGTACTATTTAACTCCCATATTTACTATTTAGCTGGGTATGTCAGCCTCTGTGAGACCACAGGGCCAGGTGATTCAGGGTGCTGGCCATGTAATGCAAAAATTTATCCACCTTGGTGAATGTGGAAAGATACAGTGTGCAAATTTCCTGTTGCACAGACATTAGGATACATAGCTTGATTCTTTCTGTGACAAAACACAGAATTGCAGAAAAACACATTTGACAATAAATACAGCCAATATTTTGACAATAAATATTTGACAAAACATAATAGTCCTCATTTTTTCTCTCCCTTAACAAAAAAAAATAAATTGTGAAAAAAACAGTGTTGCAGAGGAATAGCAATGGCAGAGAAATTAAGCCCCTGCTCTCTCCTCTTGAACTACATGGTTACCAAGCTTCATTTATAACAACTCTAATATGTAAGACCTCAGCAAGCATCAACTTTGACACAAAAATCACATATATGATTTTAAATCAGCAGGTTAAGAGCATTTCTTGTAAAATAAACGTTTGACCAGGAAACATGGGAAGTTTCCCCATTTGTTTCAGTGAGGTCAGGATTCCATCATGAATTAATAATACAAAATGACACAAATATAGCTCCTCGCAAGCCTTTGTTTGAAAGACTTTCCAAAATATAATCACATGGTTTATTCTTCTGAAACCAGTTTCATGTTGCTATCACAATGCACCCAGGTCTAAAAACAGGACTGCCACCTCTATCTGTGTGTTATGAGATATTCTTTAATCTGTGGCTTACAGAATTTTCCAGGTATCCTGTTGTTAAAATAAGAAAGTACATAATCCAATTTACATTAGGCTTCCTTTTACTAACCGTGTAACAAAAATAAAATCTTGATACAACAGACCTTCATCCTATGTAAAAAAATTCTCAAGTCTCTTGAGTAGCATCCAAACCATGACATGTGAAAGACAAAATTCTTGGCACTCACACCTACCAGGAGCCTGTTGGCGTAGGGAGGACTTCTCCAGGCTGGAGGGCTTTGCCCTTGTAATGACAATGACAGGCAGACCTGTTAAAAGAATATTTATGCATGTAGATACAAAAGGAGGATGAAAGGGATTTAAGGGCAATCCATTTCTCAAGCCATTATGATAAGCAGGCCTTATAACTTGTTAATTCAACCTTTGTATTTACGATATACTTCTAAAGGCAAAAATTAAAGGATGACACTATGACTGGAAGTCAGTAGTAAAACTCCTGCCATCTTCCACAAAGCCAGGGCTTTCTTCAATCTCCTGGTTACTTATTTGCTGTTTCTGTCCATTAGTGTTAGAGAAAGGAGCTTTTCTTCCCAGTTATGGAATTAGTATGGCAACACGTATTTCCCATTCAAAGTACTGTCAAAATCATGGGAAAGAGGAATTACCATAGCAAAAAACATTAACTCAATCTGGGGTAAGAGCCAGGTGGGATAGAAGTAGCAACAGAATTCCCTAGAAACTGTGAAAAAAATACAGAAATACTAAGTTATCAACCACTTTAAGAGTTCAAAACAGTTTTTATCCCTACAGTAGGAACTTCACTAATTTTTCCAAAATATATGTTGCAATGAACAGCAACAACTCTGGATAATTGTGAAATGTATATAAATACTCACTCCAGTTTTTAAGTCAGTACCTGAACTCAGTAACTCCCTGTGGTGGTAAGCAGTAAAATTTTGGTACACAATGTACAAACCCTAATTCCTTTCATGGGCTATTTCCTTCCATTTAACTGAAGGAGTTTTTGTTGTGACAGAAAAAAAAAAGACACTCATAGCCACTTTCTCCATACTATCCTTGACTTTATTAACAACTAGTACATAGATTCCTTCTTATTTTTTCTTAAGTGTAAAACCCAAGATTTTCACATGAAAATGCTTTCCTGTGAATTAAAAAACTTTCATCACCCTGCTCTAAAACAGTTTGACATACATTCTCTGAAGTGCAGTAGCTGGCTGTACACAGAGTACCAGATAAGACCCCACTACTGAGTAGTACAAAAGATTATGAAATCTCCACATACTGCTTGCTATCCTGTTTAGGCTGTCTACAACTTGAGGAAAACAGCAGAAAAACTACTTTATATCTTGCTGGAATAGAAGAAAACGTGCCTATGCGTGTATTTTATTTTCTTATGACTTACATTGATACACAAAAGTTGACCGACTCTTCGAAATATTTCCCATCAGGACAATTACATCCTTCTGCACAGTCATCACCACAGATATTTGCCATAGAAAGTGAAGCACAGGAGTGTTTACAGAAAGAAGAGCACTGGTGATAAAGCATACCACTGTGACACATCACAGCTGGAGGAGAAAGAGGGAGAGAGAAGGGAGAACAACATACTCTTAAAATGTGAAAAATAGAAAACAAAGCAGTATATCATGGGAGTCCAAAACAGCAAAGCAAAATGGTCTCTTGCTGCACCAGGGTGAGTAAAAATGCCTGAGAAAGATGTGGTCTTTTACTGATTTCTTAAGTTAGAAATGTTTAGATTCAGGTGAGATTATGTTTTGTTGTGTCGTGTTATGCGTATTGCAGCCAAGGAACTGTCTATTTTGTAAGCAGTAGGTGTCTATTTATATATGATAAGTGTGTGTGTGGTGGGTGTGTCTGTCAAGTAACTCAGACTTCCAAGAGAGGTAGAATGGTCCAGTTAAGGTCAAGGCTTTACTCTATGGTTTATAAAATGTCCTGGTTGAAATCATTGCTCTATGGCAGAAAACTGTTCACCCTGCCCTGCCCACCCTGGCTTGCCTTCCATTAGGGAACAGCCCTGCTCCTGCCACTCCCTGACTACTTCAGCCTAATAGGGGCTTCCATATGATCTAGGAGTACAAAGTCAGAACTTTAAATTCTCTCTGCAGCCAGTGAAAAGGGACAGGCACCCCCGGTGAGGCAGCTCAGGATCAAGTAGCTCAGATGCCTGACATAAAGGCTGTTAGCGTTCTCTCCTGAGTAGGTCATTATCCCATGGCACAATTCTAGTTTCCAGCAGAAAAGGTCAACCTCTGTATTTAGTGGGTCAACCTCTGTATTTAGTGAGTCAACCTCTGTATTTAGTGGAGTGAACACGTGTAGTACCCTACAAATTCCTTGAGGAAACTCCGTTCAGCAAGCGTTACTCACCACAGTAAGAGAGATGAGCTCTGAAGTCAATGCTGACGCCGTGCCTGCCGCAGACGTAGGCGTAGTGCGCCAGAGCGTTGCACAGGCAGCGGCTCCCACAGCTGCAGGCCTCGAAGCGGCACCGCTGGTAGTACAGCCCGGGGCTGACGTGGGCGTGGCAGGGAGCGAACACGGCTCCGTGGGCGAGCTCACAGTGAGAGGCGTACCCAGCTGGGAGAGGGCGACAGGGGTTTAGCCACATCCATTCCAATGGAACAGTTAGTCGAGTGCTAGCACAGGATGTTAAAGCCAAGCGCAGCCAGCGTGCACCAAAAACTTGTATACAATGTCTTGCTGCAAAGTTCTATAGTTTTAAACTGATCCTGTAAGCAACTCCCTCAACAATGAACTCCATCTTGTTTAAAAATAACCATATAAAACCAGTTATGCCTTCCTCTAGCAGTGCAGAAAACTTCAAGGGCAAAATAAAACCTTTCAAAGGAGTTAGTTAGAGTCCTCCAAAGCTTGGAATATGTCTTTTCTTACTTGATGTTTCAATTAGCTTTTAAATCAGCAATCATAGAATCATTTAGGTTGGAAGGGACCTCCAAGATCATCAAGTCCAACCACCAAGCCACCAGGGCTCCAAAGTCCTCTGCCAAAACAGATCAGAATCTGTCAGGGTTGGAAGGAACCACAAGGATCACCCAGTTCACATACTTTTTGGCATGTGGACTCAGGATGCATTACGAACTGGAGCTTGAGGTCACATAAGTCCCAAGCTGGCCATCTGCCTTCTAGCACCAAAAGACCCTCCTCCTACCACCACAAGTGGTGGAATGTCTCAGGAATACCATCCTGTGGATCACATTTAAGCCAATTTTGCTGGTAAAAGAGTGTCCCTACTCTTCATCCTCCCTGTTCATTCCCAAGTACACACACTGCACAAGGATTTCTGGACTCTCTGAGCAAACTAGATTCAAGGATTGACCTTGACTTGGTTGAAAAATAACCTGACAAAATAAGTACACAAACAAGCAATCATTTCTTTTTCAGCTTGGGCAGATTAAGATCATCACAGAGCCAGAAAAATGTTTGTGCTGCCTCAGAAGAGGTGGTAGTGTGGGGCAGGACCACTTACTCAGGGACTTCTTTTTCTAGTGATGATTACAGGATCACAGGAAAATTCATGCTGGAAGGGACCTTGGAAGGCCATATAGTCCACCCTCCTGTGCTAAGCAACTTCCATTTATGTCAAACTCCACCTTCACTGAGGAAGCACAGAACTAAAGGTGAGGCATGAAGTATCTTAGAGGGAGCTCACTTGGTTGAGATGTACTGCTTTAGAAGACTGCCAATGCTGAAGGCATAAAAAGTCTTAGAGTGCCCCAGATTCTTAAAGGTTTATGGTCATTCTAGGCTTCCTCCCACAGACTCTAAATATGGCCAGATCCTACATCCTTAGTGAGGCCTTATGTCTAAAACATTAAAAACATTAGAAACTAAATTCTGTCAGAATTAGCAACTACTGTCTGCCCATTGTCTTCATTAATTGAAAAGAACAGCAACATGGAAAGGAGGAGACAGAGAGAGTACAACACGAGACATTGGCACATCAACCAGCCAAAACTAAATCTTTACTCAGGAATTTGAACAAATCCATGAATCTCTAATTGTTTGCATCAGCCTGAGAGCATAGAGGAGGATAAGGAAACTGTCCTGGGTTTGGCTAGGGTTAGTTTTCACAAGAAGCTTGGAGAGGCCACAGCCAGGATAGCCAACTGAACTAGCCAATGGGATATTTGATACCAACTGACCTTACACCCAGTGTAAGCGGGGGGCTGGCGGGGTGCAGGCGTGAGGGGTTTGGGTGAGGCAGTTGCTTTGCAGGGCTAGGTGGTCTGGACAGTGAACGCTGTGTCGTATTTAACTTGTTTTATGTATCCCTTCTTTAGGATTACTGTTATTAATGTTGTTTCTCCTCTTTCTGTGTTGTTCTAGTAAAATTTCATTATCTCAGAACCCACAGGGTTTTTGCCTTTTTTTCCTGATTCTCTTCCCCATCCCACAGCAAGGGGGTCAGGGGGACAGCGAGTGAGCAGCTGCGTAGTGCTTAGTTGCTGGCTGGGCCTAAACCACAGCAGAAACATTTAATGCAGCAGCCATTGAGAAGCCAGAGACAGGACTTTTCATCTGAACACTGTCTCAGCAAGACACTGTCTCCTGTACTTTGTTAATCTACAAACATGCATCACATCATTCCTCTTGACTGGCATAATTTGCAGGACTACAGACAGTGTTCTGCCTAGCAGTTTGCATGTCTGTCTGTCCTGGTTTGAGTCAGAACAGAACTAATTCTGCTCAGTGATTTTACTTTTCAGCTCAGTCTCTTCTAACTGCACTGTCTGAAGCTAGTGACCTACGTTCTCAGGCAGTGTCTGCTTCTAGCAGTGGTAACACTCCATATTTGCATCTTCTACCCAGAACTGGTGTGCAGACCAAGGTCACTGCTTAATCTTGTGTACCACATTTGGGGTGCAGAAAGTAAAAAGCTGCACCTGCAGGGAGGAGAGGCCAGGACAGGTGACTAAACTGAACAGCAAGATATTCCATTCCATTCCATTCCATTCCATTCCATTCCATTCCATTCCCATCATATTTAGTATGAAGCTGAAGGTGAGGATCAAACTCTCTTCTTCAATGGTCAGTGTCCCAGGAGGAGTCCACCCCTTCTGCCTTTGATCCCAATCCATGGGTCCCTGAATCCAGTTCCTGAATCCAGTTCCTGAATCCAGTTCCTGTCTGCTGCTGAGTCCACTCTGGGACTTCTCCAGTGCCTGCAGGTGACGTTGATGTAATTGCCAACAGGGGAGTTTGGTTTGATATTGGGTTTGTATATATTCCATTTTACTATTATTATTATTATTGTCATTAAAGCTCTTATAGTTTTCTAATCCATAAGTCAGTCTCCATAATTCTCTTTCTCTTTGGGAAGGGAAAAGAGCTTAACAGAGAGTAATCTGTCATTTGTCTAGTGGCCAGCTCAGCTCTAAACTGTGACAATATTAGACAACAGAATTTAAGACTCATGGCCAGTACACACAGCATTAAATTAGCAACTAGCTTGTATTTTCAAAGGACTTTCTTCATTTTACATGATTAAATGGAAAGAATGGTCTTTGCAAAAAAAAAAGGAAATCAAGAGAGCACATCTAAAACCAAAGTGTATGCACGTGCAACTCATTCACAGAGAAAACAAAAAATGTCCCATAACAGGCAGGTACAGCTAATTCCAGACTCCCACGTTAAAACATACCATTTTGCTGATTAATGTTGCAGGGATCGACCACAGGAATATTGATCGGCACAGAACAAGCTGAGGAAACCTTCCATGCATTGGCATGAAGTTGTGGAGTCCCTTCTATCATGCCTGCTGGAGAACTGAAAGGGAAAAGATCAACACTGCAAGCATCCTGCTGACCTTATGGACTACATGGATAAGGATGCAAGAACATCAAAAAGCCTCAGATGCACAGTCATAGTGAACATTTAACATGTTAAAACAATTTTTCTCTGTGAGGAATAAAAGAAGTGAGGGCATGTGAAACTTTTTCCTCAATATTTTACTTATGCAAAAATATTCTTACATTCAGAAATCTGCCCTCACTTGTGTTTACTGCAAGTACTCTGAAGTCAATTGGAGAAGGCATTAATGGGAGGAGAATTTTGCTTTTATTTGAGTACTTACATTCCCATTTGCTAATTCCAGTGTTCTAGAGGATGCTGTTACTATTTTGATGTAAAAAGTATTTATTATTGCTAAGAAAGTTTTGTGACATTATAACTTGGGGAACACTGGAGGAAATTAAGTTAAAGGAAATCATGCCTTTCTAATTAAACTGTTCCTCTGTTTCAGAATTGCATTTTTTTCCATTAAAACTTGATGTGGAAAAAAGAAAATCAAGGAGTAGTAAGTGTTAAGTAGGTGAGGACGGCACCAATATTATCATCTACTCTTCTTTTCAGCGCTCATGTATTTTCTCTGTTAAGGATGCAGTAGGGAGGAAAATGTGCCTTCAAGCAATATCTTCATCCAATAACGTCTATAAATATTATGGTGGTTTTCTAGAATTACTTAGCTAAACATTTTAGAGGGACTTAGTTAAATTTATGAGTTTCATATTTTAAAAAGTGACTAACATTTTCATTAAGAACCTTTATATTGGTTAGTTCAATAAAGCATGAGCATGTTAATGGAATGAAATAATCAGGTGATTACATTCAACAAAACTTTTCACTTGTTATTAAACACAATTTAAATTTACAATATAAAACTTACAGAAAATCGTCTCTTAAATTCCCATTGTAAGTTCCACATAGTCCTAATGTTCTTCTCCTCCAGCTGACATCAATTTGAACATAGATCCTCTCTCCATCTTTAGCAAACAGTATCTTCAAACCAAAACTAGTTTTCAGTTGAACAAAGAAAGAAGATATATTCTGAATTTCAATAGCCCCTGAACATAGCAAAAGAAGAAGAAAAAAAACAAAGTCACTGAAATCCAACTTCCAGGTTGTATTGGTTTACCCATTAAATAAAATAGATTTTGAAAACTCAGAAGTAAAATGAGAAACTATTCACAACCTCACCTGCAGCCAAATAACCTCACCCATTCTCCATCTGAACTTATGAGACTACATATCTTTTTCATTAGCAATACAAATCAGGAATTGCAACTACTGTCAACAGTAAAAAATCTCTCATCCTTCTGTACCTGTGAGTTATCCAGAAACCACTCTCACATTCCACTTATTTTTAGAAAAAGACAAGGCAACAGCATGCCTCTGGCAATGAGAAGACAAGACAAGAAGCCACTTGTTTCTTAGTCTCCACGGATGTGATAAGATTAGTTAACGGATGCCTGTGAAGTGTATTGCAATCTTTAGCTAGAAGGTTCTCCCTTACTACTATGGATATGACATCATTATAGCTCCTTCCCTAGACTGTATGTGAACTAAGGCCCTATCAAATTCCCAGCTTTCCTTCCCAGCAAATCCATTATGTGAGGAAATGGAAATTTCACAGTCACAGCATTCACTTGCTACACATTGTTGGGCTACTTGCAGCTGCAGTCTTAAATCAGTTCTACCTTCACGAGCAGCCTCTACACATGCACACGTTGGTACCCAAGCTGAGAAGAGGCAGATAAAATGCTTATGTGAGCTTAAAGATGTTCTTAGCTGGTAAGACTTACTAGATACACCCAACTACCAAGCGTGACACCAAAATATTCATCATAGATTATATTTGTTGCAGACTATGGAAAGAGGAAAAAGTGAATAGGGATCGATTCAAAAGACATAAAACGAAAAATCAATGAGCTTATGAAACAGAACTGCTGACATAACTGAAGGTACAATGGAGCTGTGGAACTCGCTGCCACGGGAAGCTGTGAACGCCTAAAGCACAACTGTGACTGGACAAAGTCAATGAAGAGAAGACATAGTTGCAGCTACCAGCACAGAACTCCCTAAAACTCTCTTTAGCTGAAGACTGAGAAAGGAAAAGTGAACTCCCACTTTACTCTTTCAGAAAGAGGATTAAAATTGAGTAGGTATTTACTACTGATCACTGTGAGAGACAAAATTTAGCGACATAATTTCCACATTCAGTGCTTAATTTTATTACCTTCTTTTAAGGCTGATTTATTTTACTATCCTTTCCAAAAGGTGAAGTAACCTACCTGAAATCACAACATAAGTCAGCTCTGAAAGCAACATAGATCACATGGACTCTATTCCAAAAAGCTTCAGTTAAGCTAGACCTTAATATCAGTATCAAGATGACTTCCAGCCTCTCTTTATCTCCCTTCTTTTTCTCACCTCCTACCCCCTAGACACAAACAAAATGAGTGGAATTTCTAGGTACTCTGTGAGATAAGAAATGCAAAGAAATGAGGGCATAATGAATAACTCTATTTCACAGGCTGAAAAAGTACATTTATAGAACCGTTACTACGTTTATAAAAAAGTGATTTTACATTTCGTAAGTCATGTTTGAAGAAATTCCTTTTTCTTAGACAGATATTTGGAGCATATAAAAGATAGAACGTGAACCGTGGTGAAATTCTACTCTATGCACTTCTTACCATTAAGGTTAAATACTTGGTTAGGGGCAGATTGCACTTGACCATATCTCGTGAGAGTTACTTGTTTGCTCACATCATCTTCAAGAACTAGCGTTATAGACTCAATGCAGGCGTGGTCAAAGTTCTAAGTAGAAACAAATGTCACGGTCAGAAACAGGCAAAGACATTAATATTACCATGGAAAGCAAAACCAAACAAAAAGGGGGGGAAATGGTCCTATAGAAAGATAATACCACAACTGTCATCAGGAAAATCAGTTGTAAACTATCACCCACAACATTAAACAGAGCACCCAAAATTGTATGCAGAATGTAATAAAACACTGCACGTACACCTAAGAGCAAGGAGTGTTTGAGCAGGAGTCTGACTCCATCTATATGAAGCTGGTGCAACCAGAGCCCAAGCAATGCAGGAGAAAGAAACTTTTGTACACACAAAGGTGCTTCTCACCTGGAAAGAGTCATGACCTCTGACTGCAAACCAAAAGGATATAATTTCCCCAGAATATTACAATAACTTACACGTATCTGACTATCGAAAAATGGTGACCTATAAACTAATTCATACCCATCATTTTAGAGTGCTATCCAGGCAGAATTTGTGAGTCTAAGTACAGGACAAAAGGTGTCCTGTACTTAATAAAAAACAGCTTAGACCAAGCATCTTATGTTCCCTGGGACGTCTATGTTTTCACCCAGAAGATTTCCAAGGTGCCTAGAGCTGCACTAAGGGTCATTCCAGTAGCATCCTTGTCTCTCAGTGGCCACCTAACCAACCATTTCATGCTTGAGGCCACGTAAAATGAAAAAAGAGGAGTCTCAACATCTATGCAGGAAAATGAGATGCTTACAAAAAAAAGTAGAGATACCAGCTCACAGGCCACCTTTTGAACAGACATGAGAGACAGTCCCATAGTGGGGCAGCTTCTTCATGAGTTCAGGCTCCCAGTGATCAGCTCACAGACAGCTGTGAGCCACAGTCTCAGAGCCGCTTCTTCTGAGAGTCTAGGTGACTAACAACATCATTAAATCCACTCTCACAGATAAGCACTTTTTATAAGCACCTCTATTTGTAAACCTGTTGTTGAATACCTGCCAAAATACAAATATGTGTGGTGGCTACTTTCTTCACTAGTTTTCTAGGCATTATTCCAACAAATTAAATATGCTATAACATATCACATAAAAATCCAAAGCTACAAAAAAAAAACCCTCTTGCCCAATTAGCTGTGTATTGAACATGTTCCATACTGCTAGCAAGAGCATTTCTAAAGCCTAAGGTATCTGTTTGTACCATAATTAAAGATCTATATACTTGTTTAATGTGCATAAATTAATAACTTTAGAGTTTATCCTTCTAAAGATGCAAGGGATTTTACAAAGTGCGATACAACATGTAGCAATACAACCATTTACAAAAAAGTGCAAAATGCAGAAGTGCAAAGTGCAAAAAAAGCTGCAAAATGGTTTCAGTGTATATTTTCTGATAAACATAACCCATTAGTTTACAGCAGAACCTATACAAGTTTGCTTGAAATATGGATGGACATATTTGTTATGAATGTTCAACAAAAATGTGACTTACCTGTCCACAAGGTGCTTTCTGTAAAGTGATTGTGAATTTGTTTTTCCCAGTGCCTTTCACCAAAATGTACTGGCAATTCCCAAGAAAGGTAAAATGACGTCCATCAAATGTTGTGAAATGAGAGCTACCTGTGATGGAGCACTCAGCTTGGGAGAAAAATGATAAACAAGAAGGTTTACTTGCATTAGACTGTATCATTAGTCCATAAATTCTGGAAGAGAGAGAAATAAAAAACTTTCATCTTATTTCTAAGCATATAATCCAGGCTAACTTTAATCTATGTAGCTATTACAGCATTTGGAAATTAAATGTTACATAAACCTATTTCCATCAGATACCATCTCATGCTGCGTACACTGATGTGCTGCATCTTTTGGTTCTAACTAGATGAGATGCCTCTGAGTCATGAGTACTCTATAATACAAAAGAGTTTTCTCTTTATTACAACTCTGAAGTTGCCTAGAATCTTCTTCCTTATCACCTTTTGGCATGACTGAGTGTGAAAGAGGACAAGCTTCTCTTTCATCCCTTCTAAGTACTATGGCACTGCTTGTTACTGCAGGGATGAAGAGGCTGCAGATGTCTGTGAGGGCACAGCTATTTTTTTCAGTTCACATCAGGAGTGCACCATGGAAGCAAGTCTTCAGCACATCCCCACTTACTGTGGCTCCATTTACACCGTGGGACAGTGTCAGAGCAGACGAACTAGGTTCATTTTGGCAGCAGCTACTGCAGGAGGTGCTCTGTGGGAGCACTTTGAACCTGGTCCTGCTGCTCCCAGGCACTCAGCTCCCAGCACCAGGCTGGAGTGGCCGTAATTAACCCCTGCCATGCACACAGGGCAGACATCACACACAGCACTCAGGGACTGCTCCTCAGTGTCGAGTTTTTACACCACGGATCCACCCGGTCAAACCTTGCTTAGCAACTGCTAAACCTTGTTTATTCCCTTGTTCAGAGAGGGCTCCTTAATTTGTAAAAAATTCTCTCTGGCACAAGTTTCATAATATAGAATCACCATGGTTGGATAGAACCTCTAGGATCATCAAGTCCAACCTCCATATATATTTTATTTATATATATATACACACACACACATAATGTTGTCTAAGGGAGTTTCACTGCCTGACTACTGCATGTTCCTCTGAGTAACTCATTCCAGAGGCATGTCATCTTTAAAGATAAGGATCATTATCCAAACATGAACTGCTGTTACAATGGAGAAATAAAGCACACTGAGCATCAGAATGGTGGTTTTTTTTTCTTATTATTTGCGCTACAATTGCACCTAGAAGTGAGGAGATACTTATACCCAGCCTAGGTGCTGCACAGGCAGTAGAAACAAGCCACCTGCCTCCAAGAACATAAAGCTTTAATGGGAGATAGAAGACAAACTGCAGACATTACAAACTGAATTAGGGAAGCAAACAGGAAAAGGTAAGATGAATGTGGTCAGGCAGTTAACAGCTTCACCCCAGCTGACCCACTGCTACTCTCAATGTCCATCTGCTTAATCTTGCTGCTTAAATTAGTATCCCCAAGCCCTTGGTTCATATTTGGTTCTGTTGTCTTCTGAAAATTTTATCCCTATGTTCACTGAGGAGATAAGAGAATAATGAAATACAGATACCTGGGCAATCATGATCAGTGCAGTTCCAAATGCCACCAATACAAATACTGAGAAGAGAAATCACAAAACACAGGAATTAAATGTTCTGATCTTTAACAAAAAAAAAAAGGCAGCTTTGAGCTAATTAATATGTCTTGAATTCACCATTTCCATAGAATAGGTTGCATATTTTAGTGATACACAGGGCCTAGACTGTAAAACATTGATAATAGCTATTCTTTAAAATGTAAATGCAATTATGATATTAAAGTAACTATGGGCAGCATTCACAGAGAGAGGAAACACAGGCATGAGGCTTTCACATACCAGTTGCTACATTCTTGTTCAATTTTTGAGCCTACAGGGAAGGCAGTTCCATGATAGACACAAGGACAATTTGACACAGAAATACAAGTTCCATTTTCCATGATGAGACCTATTGGGAGAGAAGTTAATAAATGAGATAAAAAATAAATTCATGAACTCCAGATCACTGCTATTCATCTGACCCAACCATTCAAACCTGCCAGAAGGTGATCTCAGCAGTCTTAACCAGGGGCCAGCAAAGAGTCACCTCGCAAGTACAGAGGGCTCAGAGGGATGAACAGTGAAGTTCTCTCAAAGCAGCTGTCACTCTGAATAGCTGCCTTATGCAAAATGTCTGCCTTAGGCATGTAACGCTGTAAAAGCTCAGAAACTAAGGTTCTGAGATCACGTAATCTTTATTCTCTCTAGAACAGGACTATTTATAGGCAAATCCCTAATTTTTATTGAGTACAGGTCTCAGGAAGTTTGTTTTCTTGTACAGAGCATAAGATACATTCGGTTTAAACAAAACCTCAATAGATTTTGGAATAATTCAAATAAAATTAATTAAATCCATGCAATCTTTGCAAACCTATACAATATCTTATTGCAGTAAGCATTAGTGATGGCTGCAGATTTTACCTCTAATTTCATTCTGAGCCACCTTCGTATTCTAGAGAAATGTTTAGAAAACAATAAAAGGAAGAATCAGAGTGAGAATAATAACAGCTAGAGCAGAATTTACAACATTCATATTTTGGGGTTTTAAATTTTAGCACAGTCTATTTAGATGTTGGATATTAGCCTTACACATATTTTTTCACATTAAATTGTCAGTATTTACCATCTGGACAGTAACAGCCATCTAAGCAGTGTAGGTTGCTGCCAAGACAATCTTTTTCAAATGTGCACGTTGGTGGACAACAACTGATACAGTCACGGTGTACAAAGCTGTCTTCACACTTCTCAGCTATAAAAAAATATAGAGTAAATTGAACATCAGTGCATTTTTCTCTGTCCATACTGAAGAACCTCTCTCTCTCTCAAGTAAACAGTTGTACAGCACTTCTGGTCTAGGTAATTATTCAGATCAGGTACAATGGATTATTTGGAGATATTTTAGCTGATAAACTGTGGTGAATCTCTCATTAGTATTTAAGTCTTTTATTACCAAATTTTTACATCACCCCTCCAAAAGAAGTTATAGTTTCTGTGCCAGGAGTACATGTGCTCATATCTCATCTAAGTCAGTCTTGTGCATGAGAATGAGCTGCAATTCATGAGTGGTGGTGATAACTAGAAGGAGCTGGATTAACTGTATTAATTCTATTATAGGGCCAGTAGAGGCTGAAAGCTCATCTGGGAAGAGAAGCAACAGCAGATTTCCACAGATGTTTGTTCTTTGTCCTAGAATGTGATCAGCACATTGTGATGTTTCATGAAAACCGCAGAAACATGAATTTCATATGGATCTAGATCAGATCACAGAGAAATTAAAGTATTCCTCTAGCAAGTCATTGACTTCATTGTTCACCAGCAACAGTGAAGCTGGCTGATCTACATCAGTATCAGGTTTGAGTGCTCTAGTGACAAACGTTGTCAAGATGGAATTATTTGAAACGAATACATGGTCTGTCTCAAAGATATCCCAGAGTAGGGTTTATTAAAGTGTCTTACTACAGGCAGGAAAGTCATCCCTCCAGTCCCGCAGCGGGGACCCAGCGTGCGAGCAGGCTCTGGCGTACTCGGTCACTGCCCGGCAGTAGGTGTCATCATCATTCACTCTGAAATGATGAAACAAGAGGGTAACTGAGGACCTCAAACCCTATCTACAAATCTCTGCCATGGGGCACTGCACAGGGTACTTCACATGTAGCTGACACCACTCAGTCATAACAGCATATGGGGAAAATACTACGAGAAGGAGCGAGCTGGACTGAACACACTGTAGTGTTTTTATTGCTTGATCTCACAAAACATTATTTTATTTTAATATTACCACAACGAACAAAACTACTAATTTGTTAAAAAAAAAAAAAAAAAAAAGATAAATGCTGCTTATGGTGAAAGAGAAACATGACCTTCTCTTGAAGACAATGGACAACTTGACAGTCTCAAGATTCACATCTTGGGCCCTCTCCCTCCTGTATGACATGGAAACTCTGACCTATGCTGATAACAGACATTCTGGTCCAACTAACAATTTCAAGTTTCCAATTGCTTGTCAGTCCTTCAACTTAGGTGAGAGGAATCCTGTTGGTGGACTCCTGACCTTGTGCATCATCCCTTGAACACCGTAGAGAGGCTCAGGGATTTACAACACGACCTTGGGCAAAGACTTTATCTCTGCCTTAGTCTGTACGGAAGAAGTTGTTCAGTGTGTTTTGCCAGGAGAGAGAGATTCATCAGCATTTAGTTAAGCTCAAATTTTATTCAGATGTAAGTCCCATAAGGCAAGATACCATCAACCTTCCATTACTGTGAAAGTCTAACGGCTCCCGCCCCTCGCTGTGGAGGACCTTGATGCCAAAATCAACTAGCCATAACACAACATTTCTATTACAAGCATGACTTTGACACACCAGCTGAGTTTTTCTTTCAGCACACAAGATCGTGCTTCCAAAATTAACGATCTTAAGAATATATTATATTGTCTTTGTATTCTGCTTTCAACACATCTGTTATCGAATCAAACACCACTATACTCTGTTACAGTGATCAGAGTCCCTCCAGCTATCCTTATCTAATCCAATTAAATGGGTCTTAATAGAAAGAATACTTGGCATATACTGTGGCCCCACAAAAAACTTCAGAAACTGACACTAAGCCACAGGAAGAGAGATCTCTTTTATAAACAAAATAAGCCTAAATTAATGATGTTCTGAGACACAGAAACTTCCCTCAAGGTTTTTAACTTTTATGCAATTCACATGGACACACATATGCATGTTGACAAAAATCAAATCTGCCTTAACATCATGACACTGATTCAATATCACATTTGAAAACTCGTTATTCATTATTCTTCTTTTGCTAAGTCATAATAAACTCCTGAGTTAAAGAGAGACCATGCAGAGTCAACTCATCTCTTCTCTAAGTGAAATCAATGAGATAATAAACTTCAGGAAGCGCACTTTGGAGATTTTTCTACAAACACAAATTCTTCCATCTTGACTTTATGGTAAAGAAGTAAACAAAAAATTCATCAAAAACAAACTAACAAGTTGTAATGGATTATACCGAGGGATTCTTACCTTCAGCCCTGTGATCCTTTCTGTATGTTTTTGATTAAATTGATGATACTCTGAGAAGGCCGTAATAGTATTTGGTAAAAATACTGCTATTTAAGACAATAACTTCTTAATTTTAAAACCCTGCTAAAAAGGATGTGTTACACTGCTCTGTCATCTGTTCAGTTACACTGGAGCACCAGTTTAACTTGAACGACAAGAACTAAGCAGGAGTCTGGAGAGCTAAAAGAAAAATACCAGGTTGCATATAATGCCAGCAGCTGAGGGGGTGTAACTCCCACCAAAGCCAATGAGAGATGAAATTTTTTTCACAACTCTGAATTTACATAAATAAAACAAGTGTGAAAATTTCTACGATGCTGAAGAATAGTAATTGCTCACAAAAATAACCAGTTTGGGTTGTTTTGGACCACAGTCCAGCTGTGTCAGACAAATGGTCTGGCTCCTCCAGCATCACTGATACTTCCCACTAGCATCATCACCATGTACTTCTGATTCAGGACCTCCAGACAGAGGTTTCAGGTTTTTTCGTGAGGAGCAGCTCCTCTTTTGTTATTAGTGATTCTCCAAAGATTTCTCTTCCATGTATTTGTCTAGTATTTTCTTGAATCCATGTAAACCTTTAGCAATCAAAATAACCCCTGGCAGGCTGGTTCTGTATCCTTTGTTTCCACACTAAATCACCCACTGAGAAACACCATTTCTCACTTTGAACCTTGTTCTTCCTAACTTCCCTCAATGCTGCTCAGTTCTGGTCTCAAATGAAAGAGGGACCATCCATTTTATGCATCAGAAATAGATACACAAGAACTCCAGTCTTACCTGCAAAGATCATTCATACAGCTAGAAATATAAGAATATGGATCTATGCTTTCATGACAGCTGAGAAAAGGAAACTGTAGGAGTATTTGGCACTTGAAGAATATATCCTGTGCATAAAGGAGAAGCAGTAAGTCACAGTTAGCCAATACTTCCTGAACAAGCATAATTCTTTTTACATTTGTTTCCCTAATCTAGGGTCCTTTGTATCCCCGTTAAAAGTTTGAGAATCTTACAGTCTCAATTTATTATTTTGTCTCCTTTATTATTCTTCCTAAAATTGTCATCTCTGCCTGGGCTGGTCTGATTGCATGATGCTCCTAAACCAGCTGGAATGAAAGACTGAAATGCCAAAAAAAAAGCATTTTGTGTCAGTGCAGGAGCTGAGCATATTGCTTCTGCAGTATTCCATGATTTACAAAACAATAAGGTGTAAGATTCCAGGACTAGAAACTGAACTCAAGTTTACTGCAGCAATGAAGAACTCTGCCAGCAGACCTGTGCCACTTGGCACAAGTTCCTGTCTGAGCATTTGTACTTTCAAGCTAAACATCTGAAGATCTTCAGACCTTCCCTAGTAACAGTCCTGATCTGAATCTTCCTTTCTGCAAATCCTCAATTCATTTAAGGCTTTTTTTCGACATCATGTATATTGCTAAATTCTTGTACCATCACTAGGCAGTGAAAATTAAGAAAATATCTCTCTCTCACCATATGTATATATAACAAGAGTCATTTACCTCAGTGGATTCTGCACCAGCTGAGCAAGGACTGGAAAAATCTGAGGCAGTAGGAACACAAGCCACATCATCTGAGGTTTGCACAGCCCAGCTATTGGCAAATTCAGCAATGTCTTCTGTATATTCACCTACTGCATGAAAATATTGGAAGAGCATTTTCAGGGGAAAAGAAATTGTCAACACAAACACAAAAGACAGCTTGGAAATTTTGGTAGTTTTTCAGTGTGTTGACTACCTCATTTATCGATATGTTCAGAGTATGGGTGGTGTAGATAAACATCCTTCTTTTTTCATTTCAGGTAGTATTTTATACTACACTTAAATGAAAAGATTAAAAAAATATGACAAGCTGTTGGTTGGCGGTTTTGAATATACAAACAAAAGGAAGTGAAATGCATTGAACACTTAAGAAAAAATACATTTCTTTAAAATAATTTAAGGCTTTCATCATGTTTCACAAAGGTCAGTTAGTACTGTTATCTCTCTCCTTTTCCCTTGCTGCAGAAAAGCCCTACAACAAGCACACCACACTGTGCTCAGCTCTCCTCACAGCGTGGCATGGGAGAATTGATGAACGAGGTGTGTGACTGGAAGTCATGGCAACAGACCGAGGAAGATACAGGAACGTACATGACGGCTGCCAGTAAAGAAACAGCCCCAAAATTTCCTTATTTTTGCAGCAAGAGCTATTAAATTTTCTCTGTCTTCTTAAGTATGTTAAAAAGGGTTTATTGCCTCCACCTTGAAGAACCTTGCAGTAATTGATTGTCTGTGCTATGGTTATCTGTATCCATGCATTGCTGGGAGATAGGGTATTGAAATGAAATCAGCTACAGTTTTTTTCCACAGAGATAAACTGTCCAAATCCTAATCTAACTTCTTCTAGCACAAGATGTCCAAAGTTTGACACTCTGCAATGTAGAAAGTCCCAAAGCACACTAATCAGATATTTGTACATGGATCTCCATAAATAAACAAAGATAAGATCCTAATCACCAGTCTATTTTACTTAAGAGCCAGGGAGATGTAAAACATTTCTCCACCTCTGACAGAGTAGTTCTTTATACAGAAAACCTTTCCCCAACATAAAGAGCTGCATTTTGATATAGAGGTAAACATGTTGACCCAACTCAGTTTCTCAAAAAACATTAAAAACACTCCATTTGCATTTTGAGATGGCTTGAAAAAAATTTCTAAGTCCTCAAAAAATGCCACAGAATAAAACCACTGTCCTTGAAACAATTCTATACACAGATCCAGCCTTGTTAAAAAATTAAAAGATGCCATTAAAGATGAAGATAAGGAAACAGAGAAGGAGCTTGTTTTTAAACTGTGCTTTGAAATGGAGTATTACATGCCTCTCAGTAACTTATTTATCTGTGGCATTGCAAATAGTGAGTATTCAGATCCTAGAAGGCTCAGGAGAGATTCGACATCTTTCCTTACACTACTGGGGGAAGCAGTTTAGGTGGAGGAGATAATTTATCATCCCAAATGATTTATAAGATTTGGAAACACTTAGACAAATATTGCATCTTAGAAGTAACTTGAATTAGCAGTCTACTCTTGTGAAGATATCAGAACTTTTTGTTTTGTATGTGCACAGAGCCAAGGCACCTTGTTATACAACTGGTTCAATGTTAAAATGATTCACAGTGCTCTCGATTGTACAATACAATAATACTGTTATTTCTGATAAGAAAAAATGCTAGAACCAATGATGATGAAGAAATGTAGCTCTGGAAATGAAGAAACCTAAGATATGGAAATCTTTTATATCTGATAATATATTTAAAGATACTGAAATTGCTATTTTTCAGAGATGATATGAATGCATTGCCTCTTCCAAACGCCATGTTTCTCCACTGTTACAGATCACGAGTTTCAACCAGTTATTAAACATACTATACTCTGCTGTGAAGAAGTTAATGTATGGAACAGGGAACTTAACTGCCCCCAAAGCAGAAGAGGTATGAGAAATTTATACTGGGCATATTTTTAAAGACTATACAAAAGTAGGTATACTCCATCTTCTTTCACATAGTGGAGAAAAGTCAAAAAGCTCTGCTATCAACCATAAAAAATGAGGAAAAACAGAGGAGAGGAAAAATGTTGCAGTAAGAAAAAAGTTACAGTGAGATAACTTTTGTGACTTCAGAATATGCAGGGCTATGGGACTAGATTCACTCAGCAATTAATGGTGCCAGCAAAACAGTCTTTTTTTGTCAGAGACTGAGAAAAATATTCTTCATATTCTCAAGCTTGGGGTTTGGTTTACTTTGGTTTGGTTTGATTTAGTTTAGTTTGGTTTGGTTTGATTTGGTTTGGTTTTCTCACATTAGTTGCAAAGACAGAAGTCCCTATAGAGTATTCACTACATAGACTACAGAATATTCTTAGCAGGTCATCTCTGCCTCAGAAGCAGCACTGGGCAGCTCCTGGTCCTACAGGGTAGTTGGAGGCCCTTAGTACACCACACCAACAAGGAGGTACAGGGAATGCTCCCACAACAGCTTCAGAATTTACACATTTCAACCAGCTTTTTCACAATGCTCTTACAAACTAATGACTCCAGATAGTACTTCATCCAAATATTAAAGTTTTGGCTCTTCTCTCCTTCTCCCTGCATCTTTAAACACAGAGAAAACCACAAGCATCTGTTTATTTATTTATTTTTTGAAGGCACTTTCATCAGCTAAGATAAACAAAGCCCAAGTGCTTTGGTGAGCAAGGAAAGGCTTAAACATGCATATAAATACTTTCTTGAACTAGGACCTTTTCCCTTAGCATCTTTAATGATGAGGAAAAGTAGACCAGATGTTTTCTGACTAGAAAAGTAGAGTAATTTTCTACTGAAATAACTGAGATAAGACTTCGCCTTTAAAATTATGTTTAAAGTGAACATGGAAGATGTTCACACAAGTTAGGGGTGTATTGCTAAGCTATTTACTTACTGTTTTGCAGTATCAGGTCATCATATTTATTGCCATTAAAATTCCCACAAAGGCCACAGGTTTTTCCCTTATAATCTTCTGTCAGCTTAATATAAATACCAGAGTTTCCATCCCAAGCAAGAGAAAAACCAAAGGTAGTCTTCACCAGAATATAGTCAGCCAGTCTCTCAAGGAAAGCATTTCCAATTGTCTGAGGCAACATTAACCTGGAAAAGAAAATAGCCTGCTTCAAAGATCTCAGATGAGATGAGGTTAGCACTAGAAAAATACCACATAAAACATCACCTTCTAACTCACTAAGCCTTTTTTCCCAGGTGCGTACAGCCACTTCAATTCTTTGTCATGTTTTTATTATCTTTTCTTCTGTTTACTTCTCTATATTGACCACCAAAAACGAATGCTTTTCTGCTGCATAAACTTATCAGTTCTATCAGTTGTAAGCCTGAAAGAGTAGTGGACCTTCACTTCCAGAGCCCAGTGTGGTCCTGCTGAGGAACACGTGACGCCGTGAGCGCGCTGTGCTGGGCAAGGAGCCGCGTGACGCTGCGACCGCCAGCAGCCCTGCTGGGCACGGGGTCATCCGTCACTGGGGTAGAGGCCTGCAAATGGAGGAGCTCACTCTTTTTCACTTATTTTTTAAAAATTGTAACTTTGGAGGTTTGACATACCTCAGAGACGTTTTGTGGAGTCTTTGCCCCAATGGGCAAGGGGAACTTACAATCTTTGATTCAGCCACTTCAGCCTTGTCTAGAAGATTACGTTTTACAGCAGGTATAGCTGCCAAGAATAACGACTGCCTTGTTCAAAATGGTAGCAGGATGCACCAAGGATTAGCCAGAACTGCCTGATGCAGACTTTATCTCTACACAGTAGGGATGGGTAATTGTTAGGTTACAGATGAGAAGTTGAACACAAGATTCATGTGGGGAGTGGGTGTTATCCTCACTCAGGGGTGACATCAGCACCACTACATCTGCTCACACTAGAGCTTTATCAGCCCTAATACAGAACTGTGAAGGATCAAGAATAATACATATGAAATTATTTTCTCTGGCTAGTATAAAAAAAATCAATTTCCCAAATTCCACACTATCTTTTTGCAATAAAATGTTAAACCCCACCATTAGAATGCTTACCTGATTCCATCTTTTCTTACTTCATGTCCTGAAATAATTATTTCTTCTTGGCTTGAAAAAAATAAGCTGATGGACCTCTGACAATTGTACACAGAACTGTAACAGTGAGGACTGTTATGAACCTTAGAGGGGAAAAATATACACACAATAAGAATAGAAGTTTGTTCTTGGTAATTTTATGCATTTTTTTTCGTAAACTCATACATAGTGTTTTACATTTCTATGCACCACTAATGAAAGAGCTTTACAATTAAATACTTATAACTGCCAGCATAGGAGCTCATTATCCATACTGAGGAGACACTCCTATTGCTCTGTTTCTAGAGGTCTGATCTACCGGAGGTGACCACAAGCCAACAAAATCCTCAGCCTATATACCAGCATTCTCCACACCAGCTGAGACTGGCACCAGCTGGACATGCCTTCCTGAATCACTTAGAATCTGCGGAGATTTTGGAGTGCTCCCACAGATTACTGCAGGCATCTGACTTATGTGGGTCTTTTGAAAGCTGTCTCCTGCTGGCATTCCAGCCCTACTGATGGAGAAAGGCAGGCTTTTCTGGAGCCTGCCTCTCCCCATTATACATATATAGCACAGTGAGCCAGGCTATTCATTGGAACTGAATACCAGCTTCTCTAGGTTGAACACAGCAATGGAAATACATGTTCCAGTCAGCCAGAGAGAGCTTTGCAAAACTGTGTCTTGGGTAACTGGCAATGTGTGACTGCCATGACTGCCCACTGCCAGGGAGAGATGTTCAACACATCTCAGATGCATGCTTCCAGAAATTAAAACCATGCAACTCCTATCTCAGCATACCTACAGTTTTATTGCAGTTATGTAGATCTCACATTAAAAAAAAAACCTGTATAATCAGATCTTGGAACAGGCATGACAAGCCAGACTCGTCCTTAGTTTGGACAAAAGGAGGCTACCCCTGAAGTCAGATTTCCTTTGCATTCTCAGCCTGCAGTGTGGCAGAGCACAACTCCTGCAGGGAGGTCCTTGTCCCCAGAGACCACACAGCTTTCATTGGCCAGGGCATGCTCTCAGCACATAAAAACTGTGAGTTAGATTTACTCTGACTGGAAATAGGAGTAGAGGTCTCCAACTTCCTCTGCACGTGCTCTCACCAATTTACTACTGCGCAGTTTTGAATTCTACTCACATAGTCTAAGTGAGGTTTAAGCAAATACCTACTTGAGCAGAACTTCAATGGCTTTCATTAATCTCAGTGAGGCTGAGTCACTCAAACCTGTAAGATGCTTTAAACTATGGTGCTTCAAAAGCCTGTGAGCTAATTTAGACCCCACTGAGGAAAAAAGGGGATTTGTTGTGAATCTTAGATGCCTATCACTATCTAGATTAAAAGGTAGATAAAGTTTAGATAGCTCAAATAAGGTTTCTGCAACTGTGTCACCATTCTCTGAGAAGGATGGGAGCTGCCTATCAGTTTACTTCACAGTGCTGTGAATCTAAGTAGATCAGTAATTGGGAAACGTTTTGCCAACACAGTAATGGAAACCATAAAAGTAACTATCTATCAGTTAAAACCATACAGTGCTAACACATATTCAAATTAATTTTCCAACCGACAATTCTGGAAGTAGAAAACAGTTATTATTTCTTTGAGTGAAATAAATCAAACAAGGAAAAGTATTAGAGGTTTTACATGTATAATCATAACTAAAGACATCATAAACGTTACTACTATTGACAGATGGTTTCTGTATAAACCTGGCCCAAGACAGAAATATAATCAAGGAACATCAAAATAATTCTTGTGTTTTCTTCTCCTTTAGCAAGGTGGGTTATTAAAGCCAGAAGGACCATAATGTGAGGATTTGGCAAGGTTTTTGGCTCTCCAAGTGCCCAGCCTGTAGTGACTGCAATACTTGGACATTACTTATGATTTTTCTGAGCAAACATTTTGGGGTATTAGCAGAACATGACATTTGTTCCAGCAGCTGAATGGTAGTTTCTCTCTTTCCAGAGCAACTGGAATCCAGTGAAATACTGATTCCACATTTTAAAGTAATCTTGAGCTTTGCTATGGCATTTTCTCAAAACTCTTAGATCATATCTGCACAGAGAACCCAAATAATAAAAATGAAATCATGCAAGGTATATGTAACAGCACCTGTCTATAATGTGAATGAATAGAAAGAGCAGTTTTAATGGCAGATTTAACTTTACTAGATTCTGTTAGCTGGGAGGAGAGAAGGTCAGGTGTTTACAAATGAAAACTACTCCTTAGAGCAGAAATCAGCATCCAGGTCTGCCCTTGTCCCTGTAAGCACTGTGACCACCAGAGCTGACAATTACGACTCCTCTCATCCCCACTCCCCTACCCAGTCAGCACCAAATCCCAACCTTTTTGTAAAAAGTCACATAACGAGCTCATATCCTTTCCCCACAGTAACCAACAGTGTGATAAACAGGGCATCTTCCTTCAAAGAAAGCACAGATTTGAACTCCTCCTGACCCGCAGTCCTTAACCATGGCTACTCAGCAATTTGAGGAAATTGCTAAAAACAGTGCTTTCCATGCATAGGTCAAGATGAAGGCTTTTGAGCTGTTAATCTTCTCTGCATGACACAGAAGTAATCCAAAATTAGAATGCAAGTCCCTGGAGGGGACAGAATTTTCCCGAGGGGCGGGGAGGCAGCTCCCCACCGTGAGCTGATGGCTCTGAACCGGGGCCCAGCACGCTCTGCTGCTCAGCTGTCAGGCAGGTGAGAGCTGCTCGCACTTCACTCAGCAACTCAGTTTTGGTTTTTTACAGTCTGACAACTCAGTTTATTGAAGTTTCCAAGGTCTGCCTTAAGACCCTCTTTTGCTCCCAGAAAGGGATGATCAGAGATTCTTTTTTGGATAGGGGGAATAAGAAATACTATTTTTAATATACTGACTCTGTTGATTATCATTTCATCAATGTTTTGAGTTACTGCACATAGGCTTAGACATTTTTCCAGCAGCACAGTTTTATATTTAAGTAAGCAATGCAACAGTTTGATCTATTTATCGTCTCTCTACTTCTTTTATTTACAATGAAAAATAAGTCCTGTAATACTCAGTGTGTTATTTCTAGCATATGCTCACACACTTACCCAAACAGTGTACTGGGGTTCTGGAGTACTGCAGTCTTTTGCAAAAATATAGGAGCAATTCCCAGGAAAGTAGTAGTAGATACCATCAAATGTTTCAAAATGGTACTGTCCCCACGATTTGCAAATCCCATCTCGGTCCTTACCAGTGTTAGGTACTGGAGAGAACACACCAAGTTTACAACAAGCAGGGTAATCAAAAACTGACAGATGTCACAGGCATCTACAAAAGCAAGAGCTCAGAAGGGAAATGAGATCTTGTAAAGGAAATACATAGCAAGAAGGAAAGATAACCTAATTTCTTCAACTATAAATAAAGTCAGGACATTTATTTTAATCTTTAAACTGCAGTTTTAGTCACGTGCAGTCACCATAAGTTTTTACTTGCTTCAGTAGAGACATTTTGATTTTAAGTAGAAGCAAGGGATTCAGATCTACTGCAGATCCTGCAAGACAATTCTTGTTGATCCCTACACACAGTAGACTGCAGAAATCAGTGCATTGAAATCATTGGTTATTCTATTTGCAGGAAGTCACTGTTTATTAGACAAATGCAGGGACTTTTTGGTTGTTCATCTAGCTATAAGGAGACTGGCTAGGTACTGATGTACTAGAGAGTGATCCATCTGTTATAGTATATATTACAGCCCCGTGCTATAATGTAGGCATT
>NW_008581503.1:29365-44389 GCF_000691845.1 Merops nubicus
TATATAAATATATATATATATCCCTAACACATATAATTTTAATCCTCTTAGCTACTAGTGGGATGACAGTCCTAATACAGAGGAATCACAAATAAAAAAAAAAAACCTGAACCTTAAATGTCTTTTGAAGCTGAAACTTGACTATTTTGGCCCAAAACTTACCAATTTGGCACCTGCTTCCTTTAGCCTGAAATAACTGGCAGTCACAGTCACCTGCTGCTGTGCAGGCTGCTCCATTAAGGCACTCCTGAGGACACGAACCTGTCAGCAAGCAGAGCAGCCTTCCAGTAGGGACCGTGTTTTGTAAACAGACTGAGACATCTACATTAAATCTGCTTATTGTTAAATCATAACAAGCTATATTAGCTAAGAAAATTAACCAACAACAATCTCCAGGTTTTAAAATTTACTTAACTTTACCCTTTGTGTTCCTTGGTTGAAAGAGAAACAAGACTCTCTCTCATTTGGTTAGAGATTTGTAAACTAACAAGGGAGCAAAAGGTCAGCCTCCTCCCAGCAAACAAAAGGTCAAGTTCCCATGTAAAGAAACCAAATCCCAGCCCTGCTGATCTCAAAATACACAGAATACAGATTATTCTAATTGACTAAATTCAGTACAATTTAAACATATGTTCAACTCCTCCCTCCTAAGCATTACAGCAAAGGGTACCTTCAGTTTATGAATAGTCCAGAAGATATAATTTACAGAGCTAAAATCCATTATAAATAACCTTCCCCCCATGCTAAAAAAAAGGTCAGTTAAATGGTTGTTCCTGACTGAGAGGTGACTGGAGTCAGAGAATTAAGATTCCATGGGAATGGCTTGGTTTATGTTATAATTAGTAATTGTTTCCAAAGGCAGTTTCATTAAAGGTTTTTATAGACTGTTTGGAAGCTAAGGCCTCACTGTCATCTACCAACTGTTCACTGAGGTAGGGTCTAAATCACAGTTCCCCAAAGTGTAAAAGAAAGGTAGCCCCAAAGCAAAATTTCATCAGGTTTTACATATAACTGGTTTCCCCCCAGGTCAGGGGGATTAAAACCCTGCATACAAACATTTACAATCTTGCTCACAGAGATTAAAAAAGCACAGCATAAAGCATGAAGTAAATGAAATAAACAAGCCCTTCCACTCCCAATGAAGCCATGGTAAAGCTGCCAGTGACATTAAATAGGAACATAATAGGACCTTTACAGTAAAGCATAACAAAGAAATTACCAATGTTTAAGAACATCAGCCCTTCTCTGTGAAAAATCCTTTCCATGTGAATTTTTTCCATTTAAGAATTGCTTTCCAGATATACACAGATACTCTGAAAATAGTGATAAAGCAGAAAATGCTGTTTATAGAACAGCACTTATGTGGAAAATTTCTTTGTTGTTGTTAGAATAGTGAGTTGTAAAATTACATGTGTTCATTTACACAGATAAAAACACAAGAGAAAGCACCTACACAGGCATGTGTGTTTTCCAAGAAGGACATCAAAGTTTGGTTGCATACAATGAACCTTTTCTGGAAAACAACTTCTGTAACTTGGACCTGCTTTCCATGTTTGCATAATGCTTAAAGCCCTCCAGGAGCAGCTGTGTGCTCATTGTCTGAGCACCCCTGTCCCTTCACATTACCAGTTACACACTTTTCACACAGATTTACATGCTCTGCCAAGGCAAAAAAAAAAGTGGCAGAAAAGAAAACTTGTAATGGAACTACACTTTAAAAAAAATCAAAGCTTAGTTAGCTATTCAGATTTGGTTGTAAGGCAATATTTTGAAAGCACAATTCTGACAGGAATTTTCCATGATGCAACATAGATAAAAGAAGAAAATGAGACAGGGCAGGGGTTTGTAGAGGATATAGTGAGGAGGGCTTCCACAACCCACACTAACACGGGACAGCTGGTAGAAAGGCAGAGTTTTCAGGACCAGCTCTCCCTTCACAGGTAAGGAGCACGGCACTGACCCCCTGGTGGACTCCGCGTCAAGGCCCCATGAAGGTGTGACCGAGGAGAAGCAGCTTGAATCTGTCAGAAAAGACAAAAGCAAATGAGACGATACAAGCAGGGATGGGGAAAGGATAGAGCTGTGCTCTGGGATCACTGCTGCCCTCCTCTCTGTGCCCTTCCATTGCAAATGAACCAATGGGCCTCCACGTGGGAATTTTTGCCATTACATTTGGAGGGAAGAGTGAAGGGACAGAGATCACTCTTGCCCTTCTAATTTTGGTCAAACATCAATAGCTGGAGAGCTTGAAGATGCAATAGCCCTCCATTTCATCCTCTCCCTAACTCATGCTCCCTGCTCATCCCTGTAGCCATGCCAGCTGTGGTGGATTTCATGTCCTCCTTGAGATCCTTCAGAACTGCATTTCAGTCCATCTTAAACAAAAGAGGAGGCAGATCTGCTTCCTGTCTTGTTTAGGAACTGGGGAGCATTGGACTAGAAGGAAGTCCTGGATCTGACCCAGCACTCTGCTCCTGCAGCTTGTCACGTTGCATCGTCCCTTCTGAGAACTGATCCCATTCTGGGCTGAAAGCACTCTGGGGTTTTCGCCCCCACTAGTCTGATTAGAAAGTTTACCAGAGTGAAGTGCTGGGTATTTAAACATTTCCCTCTTAAATTTATTCATGCTCAGTTTAAATCCTTTTGTTCTATAAAGCTTGGTCCTTATGCTGAAATAACTTTTCTTCCCTGTGGTTTCTATTTATTGCCTCTCTGATGTTTTATGAGAAAACAGTTACCCTTCTGTGACCCCCACAGATGTATACACCTGCCTTCAGCTGCACAACTGACCAAAACAAAGCTTTAAGTCTTCACTTTTTAGCTAATTTCTTCCTTCCTGCATGCTGCCTGTCGTTCTCCATGTCTAGAGTTTGCACTAACGGACCTCAAAGTGAATGGCAATGCACAAGGAACAGGTTAGGTTAAGTCTCACTAATGCCTCATAAACTGACATAAAAACCTTTTCAACTGGAAATACTTTGTAGGATGCATCCAAGTCACAAAATCTGCCTGAAGTAACCTGAAACAGACTTCATCAATTCACCACCTGGAAGGCCCCTGCATCAGAATTACTCCTGGTGTCCATGGCTCACCGCTAGCCGAGAGGATCCTTTCCCTCCCCGCACAACCAGGCCATTTCCTTTTCCCAGGTGGTTACTCTGAGCCATGCTCCCCAGGAAAGTGGCTTTTGGCCTCTACATTATTTCAGGGAAGTAGAGCATCCTTGTTGTGACAGCACTTTCCTGCTGGAGGCCCTCCTGGGACACTGTCAGTCCCCACAGCCCGTTTCCCTCAGAGGCTCGGTTCACATCAGCACGGTGCCTCGCACCAGCTACCTTCTCACCCCGTCAGGAGGCACGTGGATCTCAAAGGAACTCGGAGAAAATCAGCCAGTTCAGCCACAGGCTCCCCACAAGACCATGAGGAGGGACTGCCTTGGGCTTCCTGCTTGCCTCCATCGAACACGGTTATAGCCCTTACTTGGGCTCCATAGCCTGAGATGTGTGCCAGTGGGGGAACGAGATTCCCGTTTACTATGAAATTTCGGCACAACGTTGCCGGGATGCAGTGCTGAGGGCATGGTGGGCTGTGGCGGTGGGAACCAAGGTCGGGCCAGAGACCCCATGCGCAGGAGGCAGCCTTGCCAGCGGCACCACGGTTGTGCCTCTCAGCGAACCCTGACAGCTTTCTGGGGCTCTCCACTCGCCCTCAGGACAGACAGAGGCGTGGCGGTTCTCTTCCCATGGTTCGTGCCAGTCAGCTCGCAGGGGTGGGTCGCCCACCAGGCGCTTTGCCGAGAGTGAGCGCAGGCATGAGGCCACGGGCGCGGGCAGGGGCTGAGCAGGCAGGGAATAGCTGCTCCTCCCTCACTCTTCTCCTGCTACCACCGACCTTCGCCCCACAAAGGCTCCTTTGTAAGCAATGCAAAAGCCCGAAGCAGAAAAGGGGGAAGGGTTTCCCCTCCCTCCTGCTTTTGGAGGTATAACCTACCTCGGCTGTTACGAGATCTCTCCTCTGTCGAGTTGCATTAAACTCATTTCTGGAAGGAAACAAAAGGATCTTGTATAATCAAAGGTCCCCAGAGCAACCTGAATAAGCAGCTCCCCGGAGAGAAGTGTTTCTCTCTGATTACCATCACTTTATCAAAGAGGTCTTTCTTGGGTTAACATTTAAAAAGGTGACTTTCATTTTTTTTCCCTCTCTTTCTTTTCGTCGTTTCGTTTTACAGAATGGGCAGCACTCCAGGCTCTGCTGGGACAGGGCGGTACCTGGAGTTTGGGGGGGAGATGTAAACAGGCGAAATAGGCTTATGTGACAGGATACTGAATTGTAAAGCAGCTTCATACTCACTTGACGCTGCACGTGAGCGGCTGAGTTGCCCTAAGCGTTATTCGAACATACTGTGATGGTACTTCTAATAGCAAGAGATGACTCTCCAGCTGTAGCTGACCTACATTTGTGATTAAGTTTAGAAACAAAGGCATCAAGTAAAAAGGATACTTAGTTTTTATCAACCCTCCGATATGGCATATCAGTTGATGCGCACATGTGTTCATTAGATGTATTAGAGGTCATTAGATGTTCAAAGCTATGTCCGACTAGATGCTTCCACTGAAATTGATGGCATAGTTCCCATGTAATTCAATGGGATCAGGAACATTCCCTAGTTTGGGTTTTGTTTGGATTTCAGCTTCTGCATGAAAACTTGTATTGAAGATGTTTATTTTAAGACTGTATAGCACTTACTTTTCTGTGCCTCAAATAGAACCTAGGATTTTATCATGCAATTAAAACTGTAGAAGGATACTCGTTTAATGTATTTTTCCAGTCATGAAAACATGATCTCATGCTGGTTTCATTCCATTATTCCTCTCAGCTTTCTTGAGACCACAGCAGTATCATTTTTCATAAGGACCTCCATTTTTCAAACAGAGGACCCATGCCCTTTATGTAAATTCTTTGAAAAGAGTTGTAAACTTTCTGAAAGTGTGTTTTATATCCAAAGTACATGTACATGACATTTTACATGTTGAATTCAAGGCTATATTTTACTTTCTAACTTGTGCTGCTTCATACACTCATTCTTACCCTGTTAAATAAGGAATAAAAACTTACCTTGAAGATCTTCTCAAAAGAGAAAGCTTGCAGTAAGATCCTGTAGATTACAAAGTCGTCAAGTTAAATCTTTTTTTCTACAGCCTCAACTCGGCAATTGGCAAACAGATTTGTCAAGTTTAAAGCAACACTATTGAAATTTTTCTTTCCAGAGCATATTTGCACAAAAATTTTTCTGTTTCCAAGGGATGTAGCATAATATGGTTTCCCTCCTGAGAGTTTGATTCTCTCAAGTACTCATCATCTGCAAGTTTCCATGGTCATTCATGATCTCAGTTCTGGTACAAGCCACCACAAAAAAAGAGCAGAGTTCATAGTTCTTTAGAGGCACAGAATAAAACTGATACAATACAAAAGATGCTCAGAGCTTTCCAGAACCAAACTTCTAGGGTGGTTACCTGTAATCATTTTCTGAATGTTACTTGTAAGACTCAGTTGTAAATCATCTAAAATGCTCTAGAGTCCATGTTTTAAAAAACAAACAAACAAACAAACTCCCCAAATCCTTCTTTCTCATATTGGATTAGAATTCTTTGTAACTGCCACAAGAAAACTACCTACAAGATCCATTTGCATTACACAGAAAATTTCTATAACCAGAACCAATTATTTACCATAGCATTCCGAAAATGCTTAAACAAACTGCAGGTGCAGTCTGTTCAAACAAAATCATAACCCATTGAAAATCGTTAGATGCTTACTCATCTGCCAGTAATGGCAAGTAAGTCAAGAAACTTAATATTTGTTCCTAAATAATTGTTTTGCAACAAATACAGATATAAAAATATATCTTTCTTTTTTGTTTTTTAAAAAAAAAAAAAAAAAAAAAAAAACACAACTAGATTTCTACACCTGTGAGAGAGAATGGTGATTTTAACCTGTGTTAAAAAATGTCTTTACCAATTCCAGCAAAGGTCAAAAAAACTCCACTATAACGACAGAAAAAGAAGGACCCATGATATTATAAGATTTAGGAAAACGTATTTTAAAATTAGGATTACTGCAAAGATAGGATAAAGTTCTTACCTTGCAAAGAAGACAGCAGTGAATGAAGCAAGAATATACTCCACAGTATCATTAAACTGAGCTTTCCCACAATGTTCATTTCAGTATAACTTAGGGAAACTATCCAAAATAATTACTTTGATTATGATGGCATCTTAGAACTATGTATTTCTAGAGTGTGACTTAAATCCTTTAAAAGTTAGGGAGTCAGATGCATTATTTAAACTAACGCAATGCAAAAAATGAACAGAAAATGAGACATCAAGCTTGGTGGCTACGTACAGCTTCAGGAGCTTTGCAAGGGTTGAGTACAACTCTGTGGCTGCACGTCTCTCATTAGTGATGCATGGTAACTCCTCAGCAGAGTCTGTATTAGTTACACTTTCACCAGACCTGCGAGCATTTCTCCTCTGCTGAATTGAATCAGCCCTTTATAACATAGCAGACAATGACATAGCAATGTTGCTGTGCCATGATGGTCTGAGAGTCCCTTCAGTTGTCACAGACCTTTGTGTGCTCTGAGCCTTGCCCTGAGTGCTGCCTTTTACTGCTTATTACAGTGAAAACTTTTTGCAAGACCCTGCAACGATGCTACTGTATAATTCTAGCCAGGTGGCTTTAGAGATTAACATATTCATGTTCCTTATTTCTTCTAAAAGGAGAGCTGTAAACTGTCATTAAATAATACACCTGGATTTTTAAGAATATTTTAGATACTGTTTTGTGTATAGCTTGCTTATGTAAAAAACAAGAATGCTTCCCAGAGGATAATTGTATTTCATTTTTAATAAAACATGTTATGAAAGTTTTGTATTAGCCAAAAGAAGTCAACAAGGCCAATGGGTTTTGTTTCTAATTTTCATTTAAAAATAAATATATTACTTCACCAAAATTACATAGGATCATATTTTAACATCGAAAAATCTCACCTGCTTTACCCCAACATTAACCGAATCAATAACATACAGTTTTAAAGACACATAATGCTAACTGAACCTGCTACTAGTCATTTCATTCTTGCGAAGCCTACCTTTTGCCCACCCTTCTTGTTTTCCTAGGATGTGTTTTGTGAGCCCCTCTACCATGCTACAGAAGGTGGGTTTGGACCAAACCAAAATTTAAGACTTGATGGCCTCTCTCAGGCAAAATGTTCTCCCACCATTTCTTCCAGACTTTCTCTTCCCTGCTCTCCAGCTGGACTAGAAAGGAAGGCAAAAGAAAACACTCAGTCTCTTTAACCACAGACAAGGGCAAAACCCTGGGTCCGCAAAGAAGCCAAGAATACTCAAGCAGGTTTGGAACCACGAGTGGCCCAAGGATACTTATTGAAAACTGATATATGTTGTAACTCTACACTGTATTCGGAGTATTTCTTAAGAATTATTTTTATTACTCTTAGGGAAGCTGACATTCACATAATTCACATTTCAAAAGGGTTGGGGGTCTTTTTTTGGGGGGGAGGGGGATTGTTGTTTTGTTTTTACCTCTGAGTAGCTATGGTCTGGTCCCATGGACTGCTGACTGCATCTCCCAGCTTAGTGTCATCTGCTCCATGTGGTACATCACCACTCCATAGGCAACCAGAAGCAAAAGAAGTGAGTTCCTGTTCCAAATTAACAGAATGATGTAGGTCATACTCCCAGACTGTGACTGTGGCCACCTATCTTACAGGAAGTGGCAGAGGTTACTCAACATTTCACCCTCTCATAAACCTACTCTTAGAGGACAGTATCATGGGTTGCTTTCAAGCTGAGATGATACCAAACATTAAAGCTTCTAAACTCCATTACCAGTCTCTGTGTTACCTTCCCTTCAAGCCAAGTTTGGTTTAGAAACTGTTTAAAACTCTCTTGAGAAATACGATCTGGGATTCTTCCCTCACTCGAGGCCCAATTTCACACCATGCTCCACATGCAGCTTCAGATATAAACCTTTCCACTAATATAAATGAACTATTTTGGTTTAACAAAAAACATCAAAAATAGCCTTTTTTTTTTTTTAACAATTTTTCTGTAGCAAAGTTGAGAGAATATTTGGTACATGTTAGTATTTCACATTTGTTTAACTTCTAATACCTAAGAAGTAGGCCAAGTCTCATCAGCTGCAGAGGGACTTGGCAAGAGTGAGAGCAACAGGCTTCATTAGGTCTGGGTATCTCTGCCCAAGGCAGGGTAGGAAGAAGCACGGATATTAGCTAATAAGGAAAAAGAACTGTTCAGACAAGTACACTGAACTGTAACTCAGAGGACTACATTAAGAGATTTTTAAAAATTTAATCAAATAATATAGAGACTACCACTCGTTATCTACGCAAGTAGTAAAATACCCACAGATAGGGACGTCTGAAAAATTTGAACAGAAAAAACGCATTGGAAAATAAAACCTTTTGTAAGAAAACAAACACAATACAGAACGCACTGGTCCAGACTTAAAAAATGCTACTGTTATATTTTAATTTACAGATTTTTCTTTAAAAATAAAAATTAAACAATTCCATGTTAATATATTTGTATATTACAGTCAAAATAATTTTGCCCCTATTTTTCCGACATAATGTTTGAGAAGACTTAATTTTACAAACAGGTTACACAGTTTATCAGGATTATAAACAATGGGTGAGAAAATAACAGCCTTTGGTGCCAGGGGTACATGCTTGCCCCAGTTTGGAATTGGGCCCACTGTCATCGTTAACAAAACATGGTGCTTTTAAGAGCTCACGCTCCAGCCTTTGCTCAACTGCTGTTTTCAACACAGAATTCAAGTGAAGCCACAGTTTGATGTGCACACCTGGTCTTCCTAACGATAAGCAGCAATGAAACTAATGAAAGAACTGGATGATATGAGGTTATGGGCATTTCTTCTCCAAGAACTAGCTCCACAGCAGTTCAAGAAGCTTGCTGGGGGCTTGAACATCAAACTGTTACTCTTTCTTGGTGGAAGTGTATCGCTGGTCAGAGCAGGTGCTCAATGACAAGAGCTTGATTGCCATCCCTGCAGAATGGGGACATCAGGAAAAGAATATTTTAATGAGCAGGTTTTCTTCTTACATCTTCAAACTTCACGGTAGATATGCTTCCCCAGTGAAGTTAAGCCCTCTAGTGGGTAATCTGTGAGTAACCATTTAGAATAAACATCTTCAGCCACCCAGGCAGACACCAGCCCAATTCCACGAACATTTCTCATTTAATAACCAAGTCTGTGGGGATGACATCACTCTACAGGATTAATGGGGCATTTTTATAGGATCAGAGTTCCGTTCAAGCATTTTTATTGTGCTCGGAGCCTTTTGGTTGAAGAAATTACATGCAGATATAATCTCTGGATATATTAGTAGCAATGTGAGTTTTATTTTCAGCCTTACCATAAAAGAAGAGCAAAACAACAATCTTCAATTGTTACAAGCTGTCTGTGGGCAGAAAAAACAATACACCAGGTTTCCCCAGAAGTGGGAAATCCACCCCTAAAGTTACTGGCGTCAGACATTGCATCTCCACCTGCCTCCCCAAGTTTCATACCACAGTAACTTTGTGTCCTCTTTGTGTTTTCCCCTGCATCCAACTGCTCTAACAGCCAGGCAGGAATCGTTTTTGGACAAGGCACAACACAGGGTACGTCTGTGCCAACTGGCAGGCCAGCACACATTTCCCAAGCAACGAGTGAGCCATTGCTTCTTAGTCACCACATGAGCTGAACAACTACAAGGCTTATTTTTCTGCAGCTGAAGCTAATTAACATCTATCAAGATGTCAGTTTTCACAAAACTCTTAGGAATTCAAGTAATCAGATTTGAAGTTAGCCCTGAATAGCATCTTTTCCTTAGAAAGCCAGGCTAGGAGGCAGGACACTGCAGACTTTAGCAGCCCAAGAGTTGTGAGCAACTCCAAGACAGAAACTCCAAGGAACGCAATGGATGAGAAACTGGTCAGATCTGAGGGTGCAGAAAGGGGGGAACTGAAGAAAGCAAACCATGCACCTTGCCACAGATGCAGCAAGTGTCTCGGATAGAATATCTCATTCACTTAGTGCAAGACCAAAAATCCCAGTTCAATGGACAATGTTCAATGTAAATTGGTGATAGAACATACACAGTCCCCTCTGCTCCAATGGGAGTGTGAAAGGTTTGAGTAAGAGTGCTCTACTTCTTACTTGGGTCAGGGAATTTGGTGTTTTGTGGCAGATGCTGACAGATAAAACAGATGGATGGAGAAATCCTTCATAGAAGGAATTCATTCAAGTTACACATTTAACTCTCAAATAACTACATTTCAGTGAAAATGCCTCAAATGCCTTCCCTCAGAAAAAGCAGAGACATCACAACAAATACTAACATTTCTAAAAAGCCCTGAGTACCTATTTTCCTAAACTAGAGCAAAAAGGGAAACTTGTACTATTCTTTCCAATTCCCCAACCCACCTCTCAAAAAAAGCTGGTTTAACCATGTGTTGACCGAGTACACTACAATGACCTACTGTTAAATGAGAGAATACATTAGTTGAAAGCCCAACAATGATCTCAAGTATCAGGGTGTTCCTGTAGCAACTTCAGTACTGGCACATGACGATGGACATGGAATTACCAGGCTGAGAGAGCATTGCAGCAGCAGCTCAGCTCCCAGTTGCTCAGTCTCCAGCGTTTCCTCCAGTTCCTCTCCAACATGCTTTTTGAACATAAGGAATGAGAGCCCAGGGCTGTGACCGTGCCTCTGCGTAGGGTCAACTCATGCCCAAGGCCTCACTCACCTACTTGCTACCCTTCCAAGAGACAGAATAACCCTTTCTGAACAGCCTTGTGTTGGCACATCCCATGTCTTGCTTGGAACTTTACACTTTGTTTTTTTGGCCCTGGAAGATCACTTCCAGAACGAAAAATCTTCCAGGAACTCAATGGATGAGAAACTGGAACTTCTCCAAGGTTTCTTTTTATGTTTGGTACATACTCCCGAGCTAGAAATTTGTTGTTTTTCAACCCCAGCTTTTTCCCCACTTCCTTCCCTAAGGCCTTCAAATTCCCTCACCTAGCTCATAACTTAAGCAACTATCTGACTTCCACAGGGATTTTTCTGGTTTATTACATCACTTAATGTAGTGCTCCAAGTCTACATCTATCTGTGCTTGTATTTTGTGAACATGCTGAAGGATGAGTAACTTAGACCAAATCTTAGTTGTAACACCAAGTCCTTTTTGCTTTACATTTACAAAATGCTATTTTTGAAGCAGAATAGAGAGGATTTGTTATTTTGAAAAAGTTTCCTATATTTTAGACATACTAATTCAGAAAACCCTGCCTCTGTATTATCTGGTACAGGAAGAGTTCAACAAAACCCCCTTTCCCTGGCCCCATCATTACTTTGTTTTTGACACTATGAACTTTTAATCACAAACTCCAGAGCAGCTGCACTGAGCTCCTCCAGAGCAGAGCCCACTGCCACACTGTGTTCGCCCTCAAGGGGGTGAATTCCATGTCACCCAGCCAGCACCAACAAGAGCGGCTCATGCAGGCAGGCCCCATGCTCACCACCACCCAATATTCCATGGCTGTTTGGAATTCCACTCTCGGTCTGGTTATTCCAGGAGAACGCACAACGAGAACAGAAGTGCTCCGCAAGGACACGAGCAGCTGGCACTGAAGCGTGCACAGGAAGACACTTCAGGTGCTTGTGACACCAGGGTAGCACCCTAGAGCAAGTTGTGTCACACACACTGGAGAAGTACAAGTCAGACCCATGCTGGTGCAACAGGCATTATGGACCACTCCTGCAACCTGGCTCAGACATTTTCCAAAGGGAAGAACATGAGCTACTCACACTGGTTCGTAACTCCATGAAGAGGGACTACCCAGCTGCTGGAAAGGGTTCGTGCTTGTTTACACTGATCAGAAAGGCAAAGACTGAAATCTGCTTTAATTAGCTGCTACACTGCAGCACGTAGCCACAAAAAAAATAGAATGGAAGTCTTCTTTATGTTCTGATAACCCCAAATACATCAACAGGAAAAAGCTTTTTCCTACTCCCAAGACCCCACCTACCCAGACTTACTCAGAGGGGATAAGAGAACTCCCAACAGCCCTCTGAAGTTACTTGAATACCGAGCAATTTCCATACTGATCTTAAGTTGTGAAAAATCTAGCTACCCACAGAGAAAAATGAAATTTGGAAAGGTATTTATCCAATTCTCTTTATGTTTATTGACTGCCACATGACCACAGAACAATTTTAACGGTAAGACTTCTGGTAGCGTGCACGAGCACCAGGTCCCCCAAATTTCTTGGATTCACAACGGCGAGGATCTGCAACCAACAGAGTCCTATCATACTGGATTAGAATATCCTTGATCTCCTTCTTGGAAGCTTCATCAACATCTGTTTAAAAAACAAACAATCTTTCAGTGTAAGAAGCTTCACATGGAACAAATCCATACTGACATTTTTTGCACCAAGGCCACCAGAAGCCACACACTTCCACTCAAGGCTAGTATAATAACCAACTTACATTTTTGATAATAAGCCACCAGTGCTTTGGAAATAGCTTGACGGATAGCTGTTACAAGAAAGAAAACAAATCAGTAAAGATTGCAGGCAAATTTACAACCTCAACACAACGTGCCAGTTAGCTGAGAAACTTACTGTCTTGTTTTCTGCCAAATTGTCCTTTCCCTCTCTCATCTCCTCCCCCACCCCCTTACTCCACAGGACCATCACTTTGAATATCCAAACAATCTGTGCCAAGAGGCCACCCACAGTTCACACCTTGGTTTTACAGCTGCCAGCTAGCCCAGGAGCTGTAGGTGGGCAGTATCAGCCACCTTCTCACCCAAGTACTGAGGTAGGTTCTTCCACTACCACATGGTCAACTTTCAAAATCCTTAAAAGCACAGTTCTCTGAAATGTGTTATTTTCAGCAAGAGCAGAACTGACCAGTGTGTTCAAAGCCCAGGAGGCAGAAGGGGCAACAGGCAGGTGTGAGTGGTTCTTCTGGCACACCTCAACAAATCAGCCTGTAGCACAGTAACCAGAACTCAAAACTGTGAGTATAGGAGTAACTGTAAAGATGCCCTTAGGCTGTTATCCGTCACAACATCAAGATCAGAATTTTGAAAAAAATGTTTTCTTTTCTGAAAAACAAACGCAGTCAACTTTGAGCCTGAAACATGTCTCTGCTCTTTATGCAGTTTCATCTCCACTAACCTATACCCAAACTGAAACACCACAACAAATCTATGAACAGCTAATGCAAGCATGTTCTGTCTTCTCTGCAAGGGGAAAAAGCTGTCCAGCTTCGCAGGTCAGCTAGAAGATGCTTCTGAACGTGGAAATTTACAACTAAAGGTGTGATTTCTACTGATGAGTATACTTTCCCCTCCCCAAATCACTGCACTCCACTGCTCTCAAACTGTCCTGTCACACTGCAAGATACAAAGATCAATTTCTCAAAATTTCTTCAATATACTGCATTCAACTTGCTCTAGATGTTACAGTTTTGTACATACAATAGAGCTCGTAAGCCATCACGAAAAGCTACACTTGTGCAATGGAAAAACAAACAGAAGGCGCTGATGCACAAGTTACTGTTACTCTGAAGCAGGTGTGCTGACCCGCCCCAGCCCCCCACGGAGCTCCCCCCAAAGCCATACCGTAGATCTGCGCCACGTGGCCGCCACCCTTCACACGGACTCGGATGTCCACCCCTGCAAACCGCTCCTTCCCCAGCAGGAGCACGGGCTCCAGCAGCTGGGAAACACAACAGAAAGAAAATGCACTTCTGGTCAGAAACGACGACCATTAGAGCTTGCAGCAGGTTTATCAGTTGTGAAGTTATTGCACGTTCTGAAAAAGGGAGCCCCAAGTTTCCAAGCGCACCCCACAGTTAAGTACCCCTCCTGCAGACAGCTTTGATGTCCACTGGCACTGTTGTAAAATAAACTTACTGCAGTCCTGAATTCGTTTATTTTTCAGTTTCAAAAATCTTAATGGCAAAGCCCGTGCACATGGGAATTAGGAGTGAGGGCACAATTTAAGTAGAGTGCTGCAGCTGTATCTGCATTAGAAAAATAAAACGACTAAAATGGAAGAGCTGAAATAATCTGTGGGTAGTTTTCTCCACTATTTACTAATGCTCTATTTAGACTTTATTTATTAGACTATATTTATCTAGACAGTTTTAGATTCTCTCAGCAGTGTTCAATATCAAGTCCTGAAGAATCTTAAATAGGTGTTTTAAGCCACCCATTTCAATTAAAAAAAAAATGCAACGTGATGCACTTTGTGTATTTACAACATGCATTAATCCAGTTAAACAAAACTCCCCACTCTTTCAAACAAGACAATCACAGGAGGATAGTTTTCTAAAATTTTCACAGTAACGTCTACATTTCAGGTAATCAGGTAACAAGCAAAAACTGAGTAGTGTCAATAAGGCAAGCAACTTTTCTTCATCCCCAAGCGATTATGGTATTTTAACATCCAAGATGGTGGGATACGGGAGGCTACGTGGACACTTACCTTATACTGCAAAGTTCTGGGCTCAATCATTTCCAGAGGCCTTCCATTCACTTTAATGAGGCCATTTCCTCTCTTGCAGTGAGCAACAGCAGTTGCTGTTTTCTAAAAATTCAAATGTGTATTAGTGCAGCTTTTAATTCTTGTACTAGCAGTGTGAACTCCTGTTTACTTTCAACAACCTAAAAATCTTAATTTTTATGCCCAAGATTAACATCTCACACTAAACAAAAGAGAGACTCTCCTTATGCTCCCAAGCTTTGACTCATGATATTAAGACACCACTTTAATAAAATCAGTTATAAATGTTATGTAGTTATAAGATTTAGTTTTTTAAAGAGGGGAAGATACCCTCTCCATTCCACAACGCGGTATTCTTGTTACTCATTTCATCTCACCAGACCCCGTGAG
>NW_008581504.1:0-1747 GCF_000691845.1 Merops nubicus
GGCCCCGGGACGGCCCCGGCCTTTCGCTTTCGTTTCCCGTGGGTGGTTTGCGGCAAGAGAAGGCGAGCGGCGGCCGGGAGGGTGGGGCCGTGGACCCCTTCCCACCCCTCAGGGTGACTGAAGCGGGGGAACAAAACCAGGCGGAATAGCAAGATGTGGAAAAAAGTCGCTTTTTACCGCCTCTGTATTGTTTAGGGAGAAAATAATGATCAAATTCTTGAGCGTCGCCCTCTAACTGCAGTTGGAACTGGACAGATTGAACACAGTGACAGAGCTCTGGGCGACACCCCCTTTGTCAACCAAGGGGTGCAGAGGAGTCAGAGCTGCCCCTTCGCTGTGTGGCACACACCTGGTGCTGGGCTCTGTGCTGCAGAGGTTTGGGGTGAGCAGGCGACGTCTGCCCCATGTCATTTTCCAGCCTGCATGACCAACGTTTTGCCTTTTCATGTACCTTTTTTACAAGCGTGTGACAACGGTAGCTCCTCTAGGTCTACCCAAGTGTCCCCATGCTCTTAGGAGAGGTCAAAAGTACCATCCAGCATCCTGATAAAAGACTCCCAAGTAGATCTTCTGTCCTGCAGTTTCACTGAGATTGTGGCATTTTCTTTACTCTGCCTCAGACTCAAGTGAGGAAATTGTCCTTGCAAGTAGAAGAGTGGGAAGTAAGCTAAGATATATCAATGCAAGTATAAAAGAAAAAAAAAAGGCAAAAACCAAAATTAGAGACACAAGGACATCACCTCACCGAGTCACAAATTGCCAGATGGTGCCAGTGTTCTCAGAGAATCCTGCTAGACTCATCTTCCCCTGTTTCTGCTGGTGGTTGCTGTCGAAACAGGGTGTGCTAGGACATGGAATCTGAGCTGGTATCACTGCCCTTACAGCTATATCTGTGTGGTGTGTCCCTCACGTTGCCTTTTCCAAACAGAAATCAAACAGAAATTGCCTCACTGCTGCTTCTGAGAGATTAGTTCTTGCAATATTTTTTCTTCTGTCCATCTGGAGAAACCCCTTTCTCACCCCACTTTACTAGAATGAATAGGAATTCTTACTAAGGGCACAACTTTGTATTTCCACTATTAAATTGCATCTCATTTCTCTCCCCTCTCCACAGACTCATCCAATTCTTTCCATAGGATATTCCAGTCTTTTTGTGTTGTGACAGCAGGCCTTAGGCTAATGTCATCAGTAAATTTCATTAGCACACTTAGGTTTTCTTCCTGCCAAGGTCACTAACAAAATTTTAGCTAAGATGAGTTCTGAGATCAATCCCTGTGGAACTGCATTACTAACCTCCTTCCATCTGGAGTTCCCCTTTCAGCACATGCCATTGTCCTTACTTTTCATTTCTTGCATTCATCCACATCTCTCTATCTTAATTAATATTTTCTCGCATGGCATCCTCTCAAATGTTTTATTGAAGTCCAGGTAGATTTGATCTACTGTATTTTCATTGTCTCAGAAAGTGATTTATCAGACAAAGATAGTAGCTTAGTCTGGTACATTCCATCTTTGAGGAAGTCCTGCTGCATTTTAAGTAGTTTTTCATATACCTCCACATCTTTAATTAGTTTTTCCTTCAGCATTTGTTCTAAGGCTTTGTGTACTAATGAGGTCAGATAAAAGACCCTGTAGCTGCTTGGATCAGCCTGTTGTCTCACCAAGTCCCACACAAAATCCTCTAGACTTCTCAGTGTCTTTCCTGGGCTGTTGTGACCACTAAGTCTGACCTGAAATGAAGGCACAG
>NW_008581505.1:0-8070 GCF_000691845.1 Merops nubicus
CCGGGGGTTATTCACGCGTGTTAAGTTTGGGTATTTGTCCAATACCGGCGCCCACGGGTCTTTGGGCCGGTATTGGACAAGCGTGTCAAGTACGTTCGCTTGAGCGGGTGGTGACGCTCGGCCGTGCCCGTTCTGTCTCGGCGGTTCGTTCCTGCAGACACCCCCACGAGATCCTGCTGCCGCCACGGCCTGCGGACGCAGCTGGGTCCCCTCTGTCCTGAGAAACTTCGGTACTCTCATAATATGCAAGGAGTTGGGATGTTTTTCTTGAGTTCTATAACAATCAGTGTTATGCCAAGCACACAGAATTTGTAATTAACAATATATCCTCTTCATTTAAGTAGTGCTAGTTCTATCAGAAATGACCTGGCTGAGCTGAGGGTTGAGGAAGAATTTAGCAGGCAACTTCTGCATTCATTCACTGAAATGCACGTGAGCTGCAAACACTGAGCATCCTTCAGAAACAAGCAACATCTGTCTTCATCTTCTGCAGCACAACCAGTGCAAGGAGATGAATGCTGGAGTCTTAGAAGTATTTATAATCCCAAATGCAATTTGGATTTTCCCATGATTCTCCAAGCACTGTCTCAAAAGTTCAGAAGAAAGAATGTGCATAAACTCTAATTAACCTTGGCAGCTTTGAGTATTTTAATCCAGTTGCATCTGCCTGGATTATTTTAATTCTGTCCCACCTATGTTCTTCCTAACTTCAGAATCTTTGGAACTTTCACTGCCTTTCTCTGAAGCACTCCAGGCACTTTTCTGCCTGCTTGGACTGTCATTCCAGGTACAGGTCTTCGTTTGTAGATTTGCCTGCCTTTAACACACCCAAACATCACTTTTCTTTATGATCTGGCTATCTCCTCATTGCATTATCCATAATGCTTCCTTTACTCCAGCCTTGCCGGCATTGTGGCTGTGTAACATCAAATGCATAATATTTCCCTCTGTTATAAAGACTATTCTGCAGAATTTTAAGTGCTAATACTGAAAGGCTTGTTTTCCTGGCCTTTGGTTTCCTGGTGGTAAATGTGGTGATTTTCATCTCACCTTCACTTTGGTCCATTCCATTTTTTTCTCTATTATGTCCTTCTATACATACTACTAACTTACAAAGACAGGCTGTAGGGAAGAGAAATGACTGGTCCAGGAGCAAAGGCAGTAATACCTGCCTTCATATTCCCAGCAACAACAGGAAGTACAAAGTCAAAAGTAGAGGATTCTCGTAGATAAACTGCCACAAGTAATAGGAGAATTCTGCTCGTGACTCTCTCCTGGCCTCGCTCGTTCTCTGCTGCTATGAATTGTCTTCTCACTGTTACCTGTTATTCACCTGCTGGACCCAGGTTTTTAGGTACTTCTCAGCAGAGCAGCAGTGAATTAGTAGTGGAGAAGTAGTGAAGAGAGAATTGTGAAACATCCTCCCTGGGATCCCACAAGCTTTCTGTGCTGCTCTGTGGGGCTGGCCCAGCCGTTTGCAGATTCTCCAGGGTGTCACCTCCGTTCAGACGCCGTGCGAGGCAGTCCCTGCGTACCGCTGCCTGTCCGCCGGCCAGCTGCAGGGGAGGCCCTGGGGCTCTCCTGTGAGACCACAGCTGCTGCTCCACAGCCAAGCAGCAGTCTTCCACGTGGACTCCAAGCAAGGACTCCTCTTTGGTGGATCTCAGTTCTCTTTTCTGCCTTTCCCCTCCTGGTCCCCCACTGCATAGTTAATAGAAGTGGAGGCAATGTTCAAAATACTTGTCAACGGTTCTGACTGTCAGACATACGGAACAACTGAGATCTGTTCAGTCTAAGGGCACTCAGCAGGCCGAGGGACAAATACACTGGTCTTTCTTCACTTGTAAAAGGACTGGCGTGCACCCACCTCACATCACCTGCAGACCCCTCTGTGAAAGGCAGGGCTGCAGCACCCAGGGTACAGCAGGTTAGTAAGTGATAAAACCAGAATGAAACTCAACCAGGTCTCTGCAGTCAAACCACACTCTGTGTATACTTAAATATCACACCTATGTATATTAAATAAAGGTCAGGTCCCAAAGTTGTCACCAGAATGCTTTAAAAGGAGGTCTCCTGGCAGCAGTGGGTAATATGTCCACAGATTAAAACCAGGTGTGTGTTTATGGAGACACTCCTGTTCACATCTTGTCCTTTGATCGCATTCACTGAGAGGAGACTGAGGAGATACTGTGAGCTACCATGGCTTTGTGGAACCAGGATGAGCAGTGTATGCACGTCCAGCTCTTGAGGGAAGCCTCCTGCTGTAAAGTGGTCCGTGCTACTTCACATCAGTTCAGTGTTGACTTCTGTCCTCCACCTGCCAAAGCTGTCCTGTTAATGCTGTGAGCTCCTGTAGGATGGACAACAGTGTGCCAGTAGCAAGGTCTTTCTTATGGCTTTTCAGAGCCAGCTAAGTGGTGGAGCTGCACAGCTTTGACTGAAAGAGCTCTGGCTGCCAGCTTTGCCTGAGCTCTTTTTAAAAGATCATGCTTTACGTCTTTATTTAATTTGAGTGATGATGGCTCAGAGCAGGACAGATCTACAGTAAGTTCAAATTTTTAAAAAATGTCATTTCCATTAATACCTCCTTTTTGCCTTTCAGACATGGCCATGCCTAGTTCCCTTTTGTGGGCTGTTGACATTTTTGGGAGGGTTTACACTCTGTCCACTGTTGGCCAGCACTGGGAGCTCTGTAAGGACACGCAGCTGGAATTCAAACGGGTCTCTGCTGTCAAACAGTGCTGCTGGGGAATAGCCTGTGATCATCAAGTGTACACCTACGTGTTCTCGGGTGATGTTCCTATTAGATACCAGGAAGAGACCTACGAGAACCAGGTATGACATGGTGCAGGTGCCTCCAGCACACTGCCCCCTGCTCTCAGAAAGGAATGATAGCCAAGCTTTACATCTGCAGTCTGCATGTTTTTCTCACAGGAAGATTGTTTGGGTTTGTTTGTTTTCATATTTTATCTGATGTTTCTGAAGAGTATATATGTGCCAAATGGCAGGTGATTGTTTTACTATTTGAATTCCCAAGGGAAGGTTATACTTCCCTGCTCTTACCAACAGCAACACCAGTGTGTAGTAGAGCCTGTTCTCTGCATGCCACTGCAGACTGGAATATTCACCCTTTTCACTTGATGTTTTCCTCTCCTTAGTGACAAATACATGATCCCCTTAAGAAAATGTCCAGTGTAACTTCCAGACAACAAAGTTATGTGATCAGAAATATATTATTGTTAGAAAAATGCTATTTTTTAGTGTTTCAAAGAGCTCTCTAATTAAAGCAAAAACACTAAAGTACAATGTTTCCAGCTTTTTGCCTGAATTGTTAAGATGGTCCTTCCTATCTGACATGCTTTGTAAGACTGTCTTTAAAATAGTATTTTAAAGGAAATTTTTCTATTTTAGTTTTAACTTAAGCCAAAGTTATTTGAGAGAGGAAATGGAAGGATTTTCTTGAGCACATTTCTCTGATTTCTAATGGGCAATGGGATAAATATTAGTTGAGAAAAGACATTAACTTACCTCCATGGGTAAAAATACAACAGATTCATTTTATCCATTATTTAACATTTAATCAACTTTCCAGCTATTTAAAAATGTTCCTTTTGTTATGTAAATATGTTCTTTAAAAAATGCAAAACTTTAAATTTTATTTTACTTGTTATTTTAAAACTTTTGTTCTAGGCTATGAAAAAAGGGTAAACAAAATATTAGAAAACACCAAAGGAGAATGTTCTTCAAGAGCTAACAATGACAAAATTAAATAGTTCACAGATAATGTGCAAAGCAACTTAGCCAGATTTGTAGTAGAAGTAAATAATACTTTGCATTAAAATTATAGAAGGATTTTGAACCACTTATTTTCCACGTGCCCTAAAATTAAGACAGCATTATGTGACAAATTTTGCCAGTATTTCTGTAGTAGGTAAGAGTGTGGGGGAGAAAAAGGAAAATCACAGCTGCATTGGTGCAAACCCTTGCAAGTTATTTGTTCTGTAACTGATCAAAGCCAGATTTGGAAAAAAAAAATCCTCTTGGTATAACATGAGATACAGGGAGTATTTACTGATAAAGTTACCTTGACACAGTTTCTGGCACAGAAGCAAGGCTATTTTTCTAGTGCAGGCAAGATACTAATGATCTTTCTCGTGGAGAGCAGATTAGAGATCCCAAGGCCGTTTATACAGCAGCATTATCCTAATGTGCAGTATCATGGTGCCATGCATCACCAAAGAAAAAAAGCACTGTTAATAGTAAAATGTATCATCAGATGTTCCTGTTTATGTAGCTGAAAATTGCTTGGTTGGGACTAGCTCTGCAGTTAGCCCTTCTTTGATACGTGAAAAAGCTTCCTCCAAAGACTAGGCTAGGTAGGAGCTTACAGTGTGAACACTTGCTCATTCACCCCTGGAGTTTATTCCCCTTCTAGTGCAGAAAATAAGAAACGTATCATTTATGACTCCCTGTAGATGTCCAGTGAGATGGTGTGATCTCAAATACAGTGTTTTGTTTATTATTTCTGGCAGCGCTGGAATCCAGTGGGTGGCTTTTGTGAGAAATTACTGCCCAGCGACCGCTGGCAGTGGAGTGATGTGAGCGGGCTAAAACATCAGCAGCTTGATAGTTTCACACTGCCTTCACCACACTGGGAGTGGGAGTCTGACTGGTATGTGGATGAAAATATTGGAGGGGAACCAACAGAGAAAGGGGTAGGTGAACAATACCAAAAAGATATCTATTCTGGGAATCCTTAGTCTGTGAAATAAAAGGCACTTTTATAGAAGTGTAAAATGTCTGTAAAAATAAAAGGAGGTACTTACCTTCCCGTAGCTACTTCTGGGAAATAGCTGAACTATAATACAACACAAGGAAGGACTTTGCTTAAAGGCTTTTGAAGTCTATAGGAGCTTCTATAGAAGCTTTTTTCTTTTGATGAGTCCACACAAAGCTGGCAACTGGATGCCATTGCTATTTAAGATCTCTGCTATGACAGGAGTACAGTAAAATGCTTCACTGTGTCATGTTCTGTGCACATCATGCAGAGGAATTTGGACACGAGTCCTAAATCGTTCATGGAATTAGCTGATCTGTTAATCAGGGCTGTTGAGACACGCACAGTAACTTGTACTGGATTTGTAGGAGTGACTCCTGTGCAGAATTGCTGCGAGTTATGAGTTCAATCATGATTTTTATACAAGAAAACCTCTGTTTGCAGGGCTGGACTTACGCCATAGACTTCCCCAGCACCTACACAAAGGACAAGAAATGGAATTCTTGTGTCAGACGCAGGAGGTGGATCAGATACAGGAGATACAAGTCACGGGACATGTGGGCAAAGGTTCTGGAGATCTTTTAAATATCAAGTGAACTGATTTTCTGAAATAATCAATTGTAAGATCAGAGAAATTAAATTTTTATCACTGCTCTGTAGGCTGAACCTGGATTCCTTGACTTCCAACTTGTAACTCTTGCAAGCATAAATGGAAGGCTGGTGTGTTCATAGATAGCTGTGGTAATAAGGTGCCAGATCTCATGATTATGCAGCTGGAGATAGATGCTCAGCTCCTTTGCAATTTCAAACCAACTTTTCACCTTCCTTTGGTTGTTTGACAGTGCACTGGGATTGTCACCTGCCTCACATCATTCACCAGCTAGCTATGTCCTTTTTCTGTAGGCATAACTGTTCTTCAATAGTTGTTGTTCCATTCTAAGAATGTACAGAAATTGTAATTTGTGATATCCCAGTTTTCTAATTCAAAGAATGTCTGTAGGCACCGTTTTGTGAGTAAAAATTTCCTTTAGTTAGGGGATGAAACACAGACTTCTTCATGCTGCTTCAGCAGTGTTTCACCTCTCTCTGCGTGTAGCAGCTTTGAATGAGGAAGAATCTCCACACCCAGCTACTTTAGCAAGGGATACATCAACAAATCCACAAGAAACAAGCTAGGCCACCAGCCAGGTCATCCATTTGCAGTGTCTTCTCTTCTAAATCTTCCTTCTGTTTGCTACAGATCGTATCACAGAATGATCCAGACCAGTTGCCAGACCCTTTCAATGACATCTCCACTGGAGGATGGGAAATCACCGATGAGCCTCTTGGCCGTTTGTCAGTATGGGCAGTTTCTTTACAAGGAAGGGTATGTGCATGTTCCCTAAGTTTTCAGATATCATTTACTACTGAAAAGGAGTTAAATGCTTTTAAAGCAAAGCAGGTTTCTTCTTGTCTTATGCTGGTAAGGAAATAATACTGTTTGTGCATGTGGCAGAGGATGTAAAAGCTGCTTTGAAGTACATTATGTAACACCTTGTGTTGTAAATGGAAAGGGTTAGTATCTCATAGGGTTTAGGGAGGCCTTAAGCCTCTAAAAACAGGTGAATCTTAAAAATCTTGGGTTGAATAGTGTCTTATATCCTGAAAAATGCCCAGAATGCAGACTGTGGCACTGGTAACAAGAGAAGGAGCCTTTAAACCTTATAAAGATTCTTGCAAAGCATTGTGCCATGTCTCTGTGGTGGAGAGTCAGGAATGATTCAAGAAAGAGCTTGCAAAATGGTTTTCTAAGACTGACTGATCAGAAAATGGTAACCTCCTGACTTGGCAGTGTGAAATCCAGCTCTGGTTTGTTTCAAATTTATTTTCTATTGAAAGCTATAAATCTTTCTTGTTTGTTTTTAGGCCTTACAGAAGGTCTTTCTACTTTTGCTCAGTGCTGTAAAGATTTGATTCTTGATTTCCTTCCTTCATCCTTACAGGATGTGTCTGATGTTCTTTAGTCTCTAGACAATTTCTGCTTGTGGTTTTACAGGGAAGAATGTCATACTTCTAACAGATAGCCTGAGATTTCAGTCACGCTTGGCACTGCCTGGAGAGTCAGGCAATCTTGGTTAAACTGTTTAAAATAAAATTCCCTATGCCTCATACTTCCCAGTGATAAGTGACAAGCATCCCACTTTACAGGCTTATTTGGCTGACATTGTAAAATGCTTTCATTTCCCAAGTAAAAGTCCCCTGAGAAATAAAGTGTTTGTAAAAATGAATATTCAGTACTCAGCAGTCATGTTGTGCAGCCATACAACTAGCAGACGATGCTTTCTGTGTTTGACCTTCCTGTTCTGACTGTCTATAGAGAAGTGCACAGTCAGTAGGACCAAGACTAGCAGATGGACTGGATGTCACTGAAGGCTGCACAGAGTGGATTTTTTTTTACCCATTTTGTAGCAAGCTCTGTTCAGTGAAAGTGAGGTCAGGCTATGGTCTAACAGTAACATTTTTGTGTTATATACTGTTCATTCTTGGTTTATGTACCATGTCCTGAAATGCACACGTGTTTTTTAAATGTCAAAATATATATAGAATTTGTAGCAATAGGTTACTGTACCAAATCCAGATTTGCTTCCATGACAAAAGCTAGCCTGTGGAAAAGCCTCCTCCCTTAGTACATAAGGAAATAGCTGCAACTGCATAATCAACATTAAAAAAATACCTTTAAAGGTCAGAGTGCGTACACTGCACAAAAGATCCTGTTGTTAAAGGAGGACTGTTCTTTCCAGTTTGTCTTCATGCTTGTCTCAATGGTTTAATTGTTGTAGTGAAATATTTCTAAGTTCTGTTGTTTTTTCAAAAAAACTTGTCTAGGTATGGTACAGAGAAAATGTCTGCCATCACAATCCAGAAGGCTCCACATGGTCCTTAATCACCACTCCTGGTGAAGTTGTACAGATCAGCTGTGGACCATATGACCTCCTTTGGGCAACTCTTTGGGAAGGGCAAGCTATTGTGAGAGAAGGAATTGACAGGAATAATCCTCAAGGTAAAGTTTGTTAAATGTAGCTGTAAACCCCTTTGATTTGTACGGCATTGAATAAGACACCAACCTACAATGTCTTCTGGATTTTGTTCTCGTAGGAATTTCCTGGAGTATTGTGGAGTCTCCAAGCTCTGAAAATGGGATCATGCATGTCTCTGTGGGTGTTGATGTCGTGTGGTGTGTTACAAAGGACAGAAAAGTAAGAGGTGTTATGCTCTGGTTCTGTTTGTGGGGTTTTTTTCCCCTTCTCTTTCCC